>NC_091355.1:1135514-1143014 GCF_038502225.1 Cherax quadricarinatus
CATAGGTTTGTTGATCTCTTTTATACACAAATGAAGGGGAGTGAAAAGTCTAGAACCTCTTACACTTATCGCGTTCCCATTTAGTATTCTCAACGCGCCCCTCCTTATTCAGTACTCTGCACCGTCTGCCAAGTATCTTTTACACGCAGTGATTTGTGTGTGCCGGTTTGGGACCCGTCCCTCCAACATCTTCCAGGAGTAAATTATATCTTTCTCACCTACGGATCAAGGAGTACAACTGAGATTTCAAGCGTTCCCAGTATTTCAGATGTCTGACGGAATTTATATGGGCAGTGAAGATTCAGATTTTCCCCCGAAGTGGCTAGTTTATTGTGCACCCCATATCCATCCTGTGAAGTGTTGCGCAAGAAAATATGGATGCAAAGAAAGGCCTAGGAACTAGGCCTCCCAAAAGGGTTAATAGGAATGCATCTTAATATATACGAGTATATACAATTTTTTTTTCATTTAGGGTATACGTCGAGTGTCTTCAGTTAGCCTACTGGACTGAAGAAGCGAGTCTATGCTCTTACAGTACAATGAACCATATATAATGAGAAACAACTACAGTGACAGCAACGCCAACAACATTAGGAACACCAGTGCATCAACAGCAACAGCAGCAACACCAGGAGCACCCCAGCAACAACAGAACCAACAACACTAGTATTAACAATAACACCAACAACAACAAAAACACTAGCAACACCATCACAAACAAGAGCACCAACACCACCAGAAGCAACAACACTAGCAGGAGCAACACCACCAACAACACCAACGACGCAAACACAAAACAAGAAAACAAGGAGAAAGACCTGACTCGAGGGAAATTTTAGCGAGTGAAACAACCGCGTGACAAAGGAGAAAAAAAAAATATGTATGCAAAGTAAATTCAGTTTTGCTGACTCCGCCTGCCTGCTGCCACACGTAAACAATGGAACGAAGCAGTGTGGTCTGTCGCAAGAGCTGGTGTGGGCAGCACACACACACACACACACACACACACACACACACACACACACACACATATACACATAGACACAGTAGCTGTGAATCGATCCTTACGACCACATATAGGTGAAAATTACAACCATAACACGTGTGGGGATAGAACCGACGATCAGAGAGTCCACTCTGGAGTTTTATGACTCTGATCGCGGGTACTATCCCCGCCCGTGGTATGGATTGTTTGCAATCGTGTCATTACGATTTCGTGAGTCTCGAGACATATAGGTGAGTACATATGCAAGAGCAGGACGTAAATAAAACTTTTGAGTTAGATACACCAAGAATAGTGTGACCTGACGAAGTATCACTTTGGCTTCAGCGAGAGAAAGCGTTAGCCGAAATGTACAAGTCGGATATGGAACAATTGCCGGGGATCTGAAAGACTGACATTGAGGTTTCAATATTAGAGACTGGAAGCGATAAGCTACAGATCGGTATCACCGACATGAATACTACGTAAAGTAATGGAGGAGGTAATAAGATTAGCAAGTAAGGCAGGTGTGGGGAGAGGGATGGGTGGACTGCACATTCTTGGACTATAAGAAGGTGTATAATAATATATCTCAAAAGAACGTCGGTAGGAATAACAGGGAATATAATCCAGTGGATCAAAGAATACCTTAGGGAAGGAAACACTAATTTTCCGAAAGACGTTAGAATGAGGAGGAGTGACAAGTGGAGTTCCGCAAAGAGCGGTATTAGGACCAGTATTGTTCTTGGTATATGAGAATAATATACCAAGAGAGAGAGATAAAGTCAGATGTGTCCGTATTTACAGTTGTAAAATTAATGAGGACAAGGAATGGCTATAAATGAATCTCAACTAACTGCAGGAATGGTGACAAGTGGCTACTGAATTTTAATCCAATAGCTGCAAGATTACGAAGATTGGCAAGAGGCAAGAAGACCGGAAACTGAGTACAGACTCAGGAGACAGTGGCTGCAGATCTCGCTTAAAAAGAAAAATACCTGTGGGTAAGCACTGTACCGAGCATACCGGCACTATGCCAATATACTCGTCACTGCTGAATAACCACTGCAGTGAATGCTCTGCTGGCAAATCTAAATCTTAACAGTGTATATACACTGAGAAATATACACCTCTCAGATTATTTACGGTAATGAAACCCACATCTCAGAGTGTACATATACACACAGACATACACTTTTCGGTGTATTTTCACTGAGGGGACAAACACATCTCTGTTTATTTTTAAGAAGAATAAAACATGCTCTTGTGAATGTATGTTAAGATATATACGCATACACATATATATACAGACATACACCTTTTAGTGTATATATGTAGACTTACGCCTCTCAGTGTATATACAAGGAGATATGCACCTCTAAGTGTTCCTCCCTCCTGCTCCCCCACCACCTCCTTTTCACTCTCTCTCCCTCACTCCCTCCCACACTCCCTCCCTCATTCCCTCCCCCCCTTCCCATGTTACCAACTTCTCTTATCGTTTTCTTGCAATTCATTCCTTCGTATTTCAGACATATCTCTAATTCTCTTAATTCTCTTTCTCCGCTTGACTGGTTCCCAGAGTTACCTGAAACTCTTATTACCTGTATCTCTTATAGATAGTCACTTCTCTTTATTGTTCTGCTTTATCTTTCTTCTTCTTCCTTCGCTTCTTCTTCCACCTTCCTTCCTCCCATATACATTATATATATATATATATATATATATATATATATATATATATATATATATATATATATATATATATATATATATATATATATATATAATGTATGTATATATATACACATATATAGTCCCTTAACCTCGGAGAAGTAAGTGAAATCCCTTCAAGGAAGACTCTAGACTGCAGGGATTCTCATTAACCTCCTCAGATTTATTTGTTTCCCCCTTCCATACAAAAATTTGTCGCCATCATAAAGGGACAGAACAACAAGGTCAGAAAAATTTGATTGAATTATTATTCAGTTATCAAGTACATTAAATATTTGCCCTTTGCCAAGTAACTTTTTACCCCTGGAGGAGTATCACTAGAGACCTTTCTTAGAATCCATGTGACCACTAGTCATATCCTGCCACCCTAGATATATATATATATATATATATATATATATATATATATATATATATATATATATATATATATATATATATATATATATATATATATATATATACATATGTATATATATATATATATATATATATATATATATATATATATATATATATATATATATATATATATATATATATATATATATATATATGCAGAACAATCACTGTGAAAAATGGTGAAATTGCAAAGGCTTTCGTGACTTCTCACATTATCAGGACACTATGAAAATAAAAGGTTAACAGGAGACTACACCTCGCTGCCACCCCACAACACCTGACTTTTAATGATGATGAAGGTAGGTAGTCAGTGATCAGTGAAACTTGGCTTACATTCTACCCAAAAAAAATGTGTAAAGTATCTTAAATTCTTCCCAAATTTTATTAATTGTAAATGAATCCAATTTATGTAAACCAAGAGAAATATTCATATTATTTTCATAACTACTTTTTATTAAACATTACCTGGAGTTTACCTGGAGAGAGTTCCGGGGGTCAACGCTCCCGCGGCCCGGTCTGTGACCAGGCCTCCTGGTGGATCAGAGCCTGATCAACTAGGCTGTTACTGCTGGCTACACGCAATCCAACGTACGAGCCACAGCCCGGATGGTCAGGGCTTCATGATTCTATATTCCTGTCAACCATGGACTTGCTTGATACAACTTTCTCAACTTTTCGAAAATCAATTAAATGGTTAAAATCTCTCACATGAATAAACAGAGAATTAGAATCTTGTCCAGTTCTAATGTTACATTTATGTTGCTTTAACCTTAGTCAAGACTTTTACCAGTTTGACCGTAATAAACTTTATCACAAATTTGACAAGGAATCTTATAGACTCCTTCTAACTAAGGTTAAAACAACATAAATGTAGCATTAGAACTGGACAAGATTCTAATTCTCTGTTTATTCATGTGAGAGATTTTAACCATTTAATTGATTTTCGAAAAGTTGAGAAAGTTGTATCATGGTCGACAGGAATATAATAGAATTATGTTTTACACACACGGGGAGTTTGTTTGTGTGGAGATCATCGCCCTAGCGGTGATTCCCAGGTTTCCTCTGGTGGCAGCATGATTAGCGAGGCTGTTGGTGCTAGCAGTCCCATGAAAACTGCACCTTGTGTTTGTGAGGTTATAAATGTTTGTCCTGTCTATAATATTTCTTGTTAGTGTGTGTGTGTGTGTGTGTGTGTGTGTGTGTGTGTGTGTGTGTGTGTGTGTGTGTGTGTGTGTGTGTGTGTGTGTGTGTGTGTGTGTGTGTGTGTGTGTGTGTGTGTGTGTGTGTGTGTGTGTGTGTGTGTGTGTGTGTGTGTGTGTGTGTGTGTGTGTGTGTGTGTGTGTGTGTGTAGACACAGCGAGAGAGAGAGAGAGAGAGAGAGAGAGAGAGAGAGAGAGAGAGAGAGAGAGAGAGAGAGAGAGAGAGAGAGAGAGAGAGAGAGAGAGAATATGCATTCGTTCACTAGTGTTCAGGTTGACGCTAAGGATTGAAATTGTAACAGTTAGTATGAAAAAATGGAGATTTAACCAGCGCACTGTGAGCCCTGAGTCAACAATTGACAAGTGGGGGGAAGGGAGGGGGGAATTTTACCTGCCAGGCGTACGATGTTTGCTGCCAGGCATACAGTGATGATTGCTGCCAGGCATACGATAATGATTGCTGCCAGACATTCGATGATTGCTGTCAGGCATGCGATGATGATTGCTTCCAGGGATACTATGATGACTGCTGCCAGGCATACGATGATGGTGAATGCTGCCAGGAATACTATGATGATTGCTGCCAGGTATACGATGATGACTCCTGCCAGACATACGATGATTCCTGTCAGGCATACGATGATAATTGCTGCCAGGAATGCGATGATGATTGCTGCCAGGAATACTATGATGATTGCTGCCAGACATACGATGAAGATTGCTGCCAGACAAACGATGATGACTGCTGCCAGGCATACGATGATGCCTGTTGGCGTTACCCCACACCTGCCAACCTCACAAGCCACCAACCACAATGTGTCACCAATCTCAGACGCCTGACACCCTCCCCTTACCTTTAATATACCTTTGATGAGTTTCAAGAGTCGATCTACTCCCGTATCCCGGCCATAGGCCAGACCCCTCAGCATATATGCAAATAAATCAAGGACCCCAATGGAAATAAGTGACCTTTTAGGGGGGTTCCCAAAAAATCTAAGTAATTTACATTATTATTATTACAATCAAGGGGAAGCTCTAAACCCGGAGGATTATACAGCGCCTGGGGGGGGGATGTGGAAGGCATTCAGGCTTAATTCGGGGAACTGGAGCATAGATCCAATTCCCTAAATCAAGAGCCCCTCACCAACATCAAGGAACCTTCCTTGAGGGGAAAGTAATTTACAGAGATTTAATTTACACAGGTAATTTACGCAGATGTTACCATTTACGATAACTGCACTTAGGTGTACCTGTACCTAAATAACTTAATACTTAATGACATAAATCATGCACGTGCAGAAAATGTTGCAAATCGCTATGCAACATGAATACAAATTTAGATTACTTTTCACAATTGTCTTACATAGGAAATTTAGACTGGGGTACTTAGTTACATTACGCTAGATACATTAAAATGTCAGTTGAAATTATTAATAATAAAATACGATGAGCTTATAAATTAAATATTGACTGCTGCATGTCATTAGCATCAGCAGTTAGTTCCTATATCATTAGCATCAGTAATTACTTCCCAGGAAATCATAAACATCAGTAATTTGTGTTAAGGATATCACCAGTATCAGTAATTAGTATCCAGAATATCATTAGCATCAGCAGTTAGTTCATGGGATATCATTAACATCAGTAATTAATATCTAGGATATTATTATCAGCAGTTAGTGTCTATGATATCATTATCATCAATAATAAGTCTGTAGGATAACGTTAGCATCAGTAATTAGTTCCTATATCAGCATCAGTAATTTGTGTCTAGGATATCATTAGGATCAGTAATTAGTGTCTAGGATATCATTAGGATCAGTAATTAGTGTCTAGAATATCATCAGGATCAGTAATTAGTGTCTACGGTATCATTAGGATCAGTAATTAGTGTCTAGAATATCATCAGGATCAGTAATTAGTGTCTACGGTATCATTAGGATCAGTAATTAGTGTCTAGAATATCATCAGGATCAGTAATTAGTGTCTAGAATATCATCAGGATCAGTAATTAGTGTCTAGAATATCATCAGGATCAGTAATTAGTGTCTAGAATATCATCAGGATCAGTAATTAGTGTCTACGGTATCATTAGGATCAGTAATTAGTGTCTAGAATATCATTAGGATCAGTAATTAGTGTCTAAAATATTATTAGGATCAGTAATTAGTGTATAGGATATCAGGATCAGCAATTAGTGTCTAGGATAGGATGAACATCAGCAATTAGTTTATGGGGTAATGTGGTTTAATATAGTTCATTTAAGGAACAAAACTAATTTATTACCCAGCTAATTAACTCTGGCCATGATACGCTATCTTACACAATTAAAATAATTCTTAAAACGGGCGTTTACAAATTATAAAAATTCCCTCAGTTAGGTGAGAGTATTTTTGGAATTAATGGAGAATATCGTATTAACAGATGATGGTACCTTGTTCCTGCAGCTCTGCATGATACTGCATGGCCCTGACTTGGCCCTCCAGGACCCATCCTGGCTCTTCATTAACCTGTATGGCTCTGGATGGCCCTGAATTGCCTTTCATGACTTTGCATGGCTCTCCATTGCTCTGCATTGTCATGCAATATTTCGTCGAGCCATGCATAGCCCTGTATGGTGCTGCATAGTTCTGTATGGTCCTACCTAGTCTTGCATGGTCATTCATAGCCCTGTATCGTCTTCCATAGCCCTGTATGGTGCTGCATAGTTCTGTATGGTCCTACCTAGTCTTGCATGGTCATTCATAGCCCTGTATCTTCTTCCATAGCCTTGTATGGTCCTGCATAGTTTTAATGGTCCTGCATTGCCCTATACAGTCCTGCATAGTCTTGCATGGTCCTGCATAGCCCTGCATGATCCTGCATACTGCTGCATGATCCTGCATAGCTCTAAATGATCCTGCATAGTCTTGCATAGCTCTGTATGATTCTGCATAGTCTTGCATGGTCCTTCATAACCCTGCATGGTTCTGCATACCCCTACAAGGTCCCTCAAAACCCTGCATGGTCCTTCAAAACCCTGCATGGTCCCTCAAAACCCTGCATGGTCCCTCAAAACCCTGCATGGCATCTGGCACCCTTTTCAGTCACTTGCACTGGGTTGAAACCTTTATCAAGATTCTGGAGTAAAACACGAGATTAGATCCTATCATGAGAGGAGAGTTGAAGACGGTGTGAGCGGAGGGG
>NC_091355.1:1148014-1188014 GCF_038502225.1 Cherax quadricarinatus
GTACTTCCCACCACCAGAACTGCAACATCACCACCCATCCTTCAGAGTGCAGACACTGTACTTCCCGCTTCTAGAACTCAAGGTTGTCTAGCTAGCTTGTCTGTGTTCCCTTACGGAAGATACTTCGACTTCACAGACACTGGAATCAGCGTCTGTATGGCAGCGTAGCCATTGTCACGTTACCTAACTGACGCCAGCACAATCATGAATTTCTCAGAAATGTCCGCAGGAGCGTCATAGTTGTGACAATTGATGAAATACACAGAGTCCAGACTGGCCAGCAGGCGTGTTTGTGGTCAATGCCAGGCTAGCAGTCCAGCCATTCGAAATATATATAGACTATCGTAGTGCAGTGGTTATTGTTACGGCCTCAGTAAGGTAGCTTGATGATACCTGGGCTAGCATGTAAATGGACGGGGATTTTTACCCACCAAGGCACGGCGACCAAAAGTTGGACCGGGATTTTTATCCACCAAGGCACGGCGACCAAAAGAAGATAACCGCGTTCACCATCATTCATTCCATAGCCGTCTTTCCAGTTTCTTTAATAAAACTGGCAAACTAGCACTTACGTTTAAGGTTTCAAGCCGATCAGAAAGAGCATTCTTCTCTTATTACACTGACCCAAATTTGTTCAATAACATTGGCAAATTAAAACTTACACAACTCAGAATACATGTAGAGCCCCTTCTGAGAAAAACACAGCAGTGCTAAAAGTTTGAAGGCTACCTGGAGAATCATTCTCCTGTTGTCGCACATAACCCACGAATTTGAAGCTTATTAACTGTTAGTAAACTGGGAGTAAACCGGGAGTAAACTGGCAGTAAACTGGCAGTAAACTGGCAGTAAACTGGCAGTAAACTGGCAATAAAATGGCAGTAAACAGTCAGTAAACTGGCAATAAACTGGGAGTAAACTGGCATAAAACTGACAGTAAACTGGAAATAAACTGGAAGTAAACTGACAATAAACTGACAATAAACTGGCAGTAAACTGACAATAAACTGACAGTAAAGTGGCAGTAAACTGGGAATAAACTGGCAGTATACTGGCAGTAAACTGACAGTAAACTGACATATTGTTCCAATACTGACGGTATTGCTCCAGTCACGGTATTGCTCCAGTCACGGTATTGTTCCAGTCACTGTATTGTTCCAGTCACAGTATTGTTCCAGTCTCGGCATTGTTTAATTCACGGTATTGTTCCAGTCACAGTATTGTTCCAGTCACAGTATTGTTCAAGTCACGGTATTGTTCCAGTCACGGTATTGTTCCAGCCACAGTACTGTTCCAGTCACAGTATTGTTCAAGTCACGGTATTGTTCCAGTCACGGTATTGTTCCAGTCACAGTATTGTTCCAGTCACAGCATTGTTCAAGTCACAGTATTGTTTAAGTCACGGTATTGTTCCAGTCACAGTATTGTTCCAGTCACAGTATTGTTCAAGTCACGGTATTGTTCTAGTCACAGTATTGTTCAAGTCACGGTATTGTTCCAGTCACAGTATTGTTCCAGTCACGGTATTGTTCCAGTCACAGTATTGTTCCAGTCACGGTATTGTTCCAGTCACAGTATTGTTCCAGTCACGGCATTGTTCCAGTCACGGTATTGTTCCAGTCACAGTATTGTTCCAGTCACAGTATTGTTCCAGTCACAGTATTGTTCCAGTCACGGTATTGTTCCAGTCACGGTATTGTTCCAGTCACGGTATTGTTCCAGTCACAGTATTGTTCCAGTCACAGTATTGTTCCAGTCACAGTATTGTTCCAGTCACGGTATTGTTCCAGTCACGATATTGTTCCAGTCACGGTATTGTTCCTTTTCTTCTTTATTTAGCAAAAAATAATGCCATACCATTTTACAAATAAAATAAACTAATTCACAAATTTACAAAAACAATGTCAGTCTTCTTCTAATAGGATACATCGGTGTTGAAGGTTTGAAGCCGATCAGAAGAGGCTTTCTCAAGGTATTGCAGAGACTCCGGAAAAACAGAAAGGTTTATGGAAAAGTTGCCGGAGGACACTTGGGACATGTCAGTAATTGCATGATCTTTTCTGTAGATACAGTAGCCCAGAGTTGAAAGTTGTATACCGATCGGAGCAGGCGTTCTCGAGTTATAAACGTTAACACACACACACACACACACACACACACACACACTCATACACACACACAAACACACACATACACACACACACACACATACATACACACACACACACACACACACACACACTCATACACACACACAAACACACACATACACACATACACACACAAACACACACACACACACATACACACACACACACACACAGACCAGGAGCTGAGTCTCGACCCCTGCAACCACAATTAGGTGAGTACAATTAGGTGAGTACACATGTAGTGGATGCAAGATCCACACATAGCTTTAAGAAGAGGTACGATGAAGCTCATGGAGCAGAAAGTGGACCTATTAGCGACCAGCGGAGAGGCGGGGTAAAGAGCTATGACTCGACCCTTGCAACCAAAAATAGGTGAGTAAACACACGCACACACACACGTAGTGGAGGCAGGAATAAGAGGTATGATAAAGCTCATGGAGCAGGGAGAGAGTGACTTAGTATCGACCAGTGAAGAGGCGGGGCCAGGAGCTGTGACTCGACCTCTGCAACAACAACATATAGGTGAGTACACACACACACACACAGTGCAGTGCCTTCAAAACCCACAACAAACTGTCCACTAATTAACAGCATAAACTCAGTGCGTTGAGGTACTGTCCTGGTTCCTATGCTCTTTCTTACCCTCACAACGGACATAAACAGAAACGCTCGCCTCAGATTCGTATCATTATTCGCGGATAACACCAAAATAGGCGTGAAAATCACCTCGGTATAAGAGAAGGAAATGCAAGAAGAAATAAGTAAAGTTTTCCCAGTGGGCAGCGATGAATATACAACACAACGGTGAAAAATTCCCACTGTTCAGAAATGTAAAGAATGAGGAACTTAAAGATGACACTGTGTAAGCACGCAAGAAGATCACTAAACACAACTAATGGAACATGTGGGGGATTTGGAAGGTAATAATGTCACCGACCTGTCTTTTAAAGAACACCATAACGCAAGCGTCACGGGAGCCAGGAAAATATGGTTGCAGATAATGAGAACTTTAAAAAAAGGAAAATAGTGCCAGTTGTGACACTATTCGGTCGTTCTCTCTCGCCTAGAATATTGTTGAGCACTGATTGCTTCATACAGGGCAGGTAAGATTTCAAACCTGCGACTAAAAGATCATTTATGTCCCTCATAAAGCCAATACTATAAGTAAATTAAATATGTACTCTCTGGAGAGGAGAGAGACATACATAATAATATATATTATTATATATATATTCGGGGAAGGTACTTGAGGGTCTAGTCTCGGAACCACATACTGTTATAACATACTGGAGTGAGGGGGAAAACGGGAATAGCGTAAAATTCACCCAGTGGAGGCCAGGTGCGCCGTGGGCACAATACGAGAACGTTGTATCAACATCAGTGGTCCCAGACTATTTAACATATCAGAAGATATCAGAAAAACTGCCGGAACATGTGTAGAAGTCTTCAGCGGGAACTCGCGAAGTACCCTTGGCAAACTTGCACACTGAAATCACTTCGTATGAAAGCAAGAGATTTGGCAGACAGTGCAAAGTGTACATAACGGGAATTACCAACAAACTTCTGTCTGTCTTTAAGAGCGAACTTTACAAATTCCTCAGATCGGTTGCTGATCAGCCGGGCTGTGGTTCGTACGTTGGACTGTTACGTCAGCTTTAAGAGCCTGGTTGATGAGGGATTTATCCACAAGGAGGCCGAGTCTGGAACAGAGCAGCGGAGGCGTTAACCCCCGATAATATCCTTCAAGTATCCTTCGGGGAAGCTACAGATCAACTAGGCTGTGATGGATATGTGGGCTAGCGGGTTGATGGCAGCAACAGCCTGATTGACCAGGCAAGCAGCGAACAAGCCAGGCCCAAGACCAAGCTGCTGGAGTAGACAAATTCTTGAAACTCTTCAAAAGGTATAAGTTTTTCTCCCCTTGTTCATTTGATCCTCGCCCCTAATGTCCTTCCCCATCTCCTCCTTCTCCACCTCATCTTTCTCCTCCTCCTCCTCCTCCTCCTCCTCCTCCTCCTCCTCCTCCTCCTCCTCCTCCTCTTCCTCCTCTTCCTCCTCCTATCTTCGGTTATAGACGAAAAACAAAAACAACTTTCATAAATTGTGGAACCAAAGACTTCAAAAGAGGTGGAGGAGCGCCGAGCATCAGCAAAATACGTCATTATCTTCTCTGAGGGGAGTTCTGAGGGGCTTGGATTCCTCCTCAAAAGGATTCTCCTTCGCTAGTCGCAATCGGCTTTCTTTTGTCTCGAGGGAGGTTTAGAGAAGTGGTGAGAAGTGTGTTCGGAATAGAGGTAGCGAGTTTGTAGACAGCAACCATCCCGGGAGGTACTATCACCATCCCCATGTCATGTGTGAAATGGTGACCCGTTAAAAATTTTGCACTCTGGTAGGATTGCACATGATATAAACACAAGGAGGTGTATGTCTTTAAACTCTATGGAATGGATTAAAGTGCTCTGGACTGGTGGTGAACAGGTGACAGAGAGCTTTACTGACCCTCGAGCAATCGACAGACCTTCCTTTTCATTTCTTCGGGAAAATACAAGTACTGAGATGGCAGTCGGCAACCATCCACGGAGATACTATCTTCCTCTCAAACCAGATAGAAAAGAAAACCTGTTAAACGCTTTGCACTTTGACGGGATTTGAAAAAAAAAATTTTCTTGTGAACACTTGACATAAGACATAAATCTTGCAAACGTAGTATGCGTTTATCTTTACTCTGAGCTTCTCAATAATTATCATTGCTATAATGTCCTGTTTGTAGTGTACGAGGGCTGGGCTGAGCTCAGTGCTCTGGAAAAGGGATAGTTCTGGAGTCTTGCAAGATGTATATGACTGGTGTGTCTGTGCAACAGAAATATTAGTAAACTGAATAGGTAGCAAAGTTAGGAAATCAAAGAAAGTAGCATTGCTAGTAGATGGCATGAAGTGAATTGCAATAGTGTAACAGCCCGGTTGATTAGGCCCTGATCCATTGGGAGGCCTGGTCGTGGACTGGGCTGCGGGGACGTTGATCCCCAGAATACCCTCCACGTAGACTTCAGTTATAGAATCAAGGCTTTTTTTAATTTTAGCCAGACTAATTGCGCAGTGTTGTGCAGTAATGGGGGGAAACCTACCATACAGAAGCCAGATGGTAAATGTTGGAAGCTATTGTAGGTTTGTACTATTGAGAAATGTTGGAAGCTCTTGTGTCTGTACCAGTGGGAAATGCTGAAAGCTCTTGTGTCTGTACCATTGAGAAATACTGGAAGCTCTTGTGCCTGTACCATTGGGAAATACTGGAAGCTCTTGTGCCTGTACCATTGAGAAATACTGGAAGCTCTTGTGCCTGTACCATTGAGAAATACTGGAAGCTCTTGTGCCTGTACCATTGAGAAATACTGGAAGCTCTTGTGTCTGTACCATTGAGAAATACTGGAAGCTCTTGTGTCTGTACCATTGAGAAATACTGGAAGCTCTTGTGCCTGTACCATTGAGAAATACTGGAAGCTCCTGTGTCTGTACCATTGAGAAATACTGGAAGCTCCTGTGTCTGTACCATTGAGAAATACTGGAAGCTCTTGTGCCTGTACCATTGAGAAATACTGGAAGCTCTTGTGTCTGTACCATTGAGAAATACTGGAAGCTCTTGTGCCTGTACCATTGAGAAATACTGGAAGCTCTTGTGCCTGTACCATTGAGAAATACTGGAAGCTCCTGTGTCTGTACCACTGAGAAATACTGGAAGCTCTTGTGTCTGTACCATTGAGAAATACTGGAAGCTCTTGTGCCTGTACCATTGAGAAATACTGGAAGCTCTTGTGCCTGTACCATTGAGAAATACTGGAAGCTCTTGTGCCTGTACCATTGAGAAATACTGGAAGCTCCTGTGTCTGTATCATTGAGAAATGTTGGTAGTTCTTGGAAATGTCTTAAAGAGCGTGGGATCTTGCAAGATGGGGCCGAGTTGCCTACTTGCAATGCATCGTCTTTATAATGGTGTTTGAAGTGTTCCTGCTCTTATCTTTTCTCCATTATAGATGCCTCGTAAAGTGAAGGGCGAGGCAGGCTGACACCCTCACTGTGGCACTACCAAGATGGATAGTAACTGGAGGGAGAGCGAGTGGGTGGGTGGGAGGGAGCGAGAGGGTGGGTGGGAGGGAGCGAGAGGGTGGGTGGGAGGGAGCGAGAGGGTGGGTGGGAGGGAGCGAGAGGGTGGGTGGGAGGGAGCGAGAGGGTGGGTGGGAGGGAGCGAGAGGGTGGGTGGGAGGGAGCGAGAGGGTGGGTGGGAGGGAGCGAGTGGGTGGGAGGGAGGGAGAGGGAGGGAGAGAAAATAGAAATACTTTTAAATGTATTCTAATAAATTATGAAAATGCTAAATCTTAACTAACAATAATAATAATAACAATAATAACTGACTTTATTTATAATTAATAAAACTAATGATAATAATAACTGTCTTCAATAATAAATGATAATACCCAACAAAATTAATAAATAATAATAATAAAAATAATTATAATTTCCAACATTACTAATACAATAATAATAATAATAATAATAATAATAATAATAATAATAATAATAATAATAATAATAATAATCCACATATTCATAGGATGCCTTGATACTGAAGGGCTGTTGATCCAAGAAATCAAGAGCTACCATCTCCTTCCTTGGATCAAACCTAAATGACTTCCGTTTCCCAGGGACTGTAGGACCCCTACGAGTTTAGCGCTTTCCCTCGGATTAGAACAAGTTGACCTTACACTTTCAACTTACGCTTAAAACTCTGCCATTTAAACACATAATTCTTTTTTAAATCTAAGAATGTAATTTAATTTTGGGCGCTTAATGCTAATAGTCTTCAAAAAATAACAGATAAAATCCCCCCCCCCAAAAAAAAAGGTGTCAAAAATAGTACAAATGCTTCAACATAGGCTTATAGAATCATTCATTATGCATAACGTATTGAAAATTCCGGATGACAGCTGTGTAAACAACGTCAGAAAGTGGAGTGGAAACATCGGAAACTGAAAAGGCGACACCAACACCCAACCTTACCTGGGCCGTGGCTCACGGCGCACTGAAGTGTGGGTATTTAAACCCAGACATTTAACTCCGACCTTCACAGTCCTTATACTAATACATTTAACCCCGATATTTCAACGTCAGATATTGAACATTAAATATTTTTAATATGATATTTAACTCCAACTATTAGCAGTACGATATTTAACTTCGAATATTAACACTATGGTATTTAATCCCGATATTTACCCTCGGATATTTAACCCGATACTTTAAGGAAAGTCTTCGATTATTGTCACTTAAACTGTGAGATTTAATTTGTAGATTTAAACTGTCATTTAAACTGTTGCTGACTCTTGTTCATGTATTTATCTGCAAGTGTTTACTAAGTGTTGTGTAATGTTGTGTGTTGTGTGGTGTTATTGTGTGTTATGTGGTGTTGTTGTGTGTTGTGTGGTGTTGTGTGTTATGTGGTGTTATTGTGTGTTGTGTGGTGTTATTGTGTGTTATGTGGTGTTGTTGTGTGTTGTGTGGTGTTATTGTGTGTTATGTGGTGTTGTTGTGTGTTGTGTGGTGTTGTGTGTTATGTGGTGTTATTGTGTGTTGTGTGGTGTTATTGTGTGTTATGTGGTGTTGTTGTGTGTTGTGTGGTGTTGTGTGTTATGTGGTGTTGTGTGTTGTGTGGTGTTATTGTGTGTTATGTGGTGTTATTGTGTTATGTGGTGTTATTGTGTGTTATGTGGTGTTATTGTGTGTTATGTGGTGTTGTTGTGTGTTATGTGGTGTTATTGTGTGTTGTGTGGTTTTATTGTGTGTTATGTGGTGTTATTGTGTGTTGTGTGGTGTTATTGTGTGTTATGTGGTGTTATTGTGTGTTATGTGGTGTTGTGTGTTATGTGGTGTTGTGTGTTGTGTGGTGTTATTGTGTGTTATGTGGTGTTGTTGTGTGTTATGTGGTGTTATTGTGTGTTGTGTGGTGTTATTGTGTGTTATGTGGTGTTATTGTGTGTTGTGTGGTGTTATTGTGTGTTATGTGGTGTTATTGTGTTATGTGGTGTTGTTGTGTGTTATGTGGTGTTATTGTGTGTTGTGTGGTGTTATTGTGTGTTATGTGGTGTTATTGTGTGTTATGTGGTGTTGTGTGTTATGTGGTGTTATTGTGTGTTATGTGGTGTTATTGTGTGTTATGTGGTGTTATTGTGTGTTATGTGGTGTTGTTGTGTGTTATGTGGTGTTATTGTGTGTTGTGTGGTGTTATTGTGTGTTATGTGGCGTTATTGTGTGTTATGTGGTGTTGTTGTGTGTTGTGTGGTGTTGTGTGTTATGTGGTGTTATTGTGTTGTGTGGTGTTGTGTGTTGTGTGGTGTTATAGTGTGTTGTGTGGTGTTATAGTGTGTTGTGTAGTGTTATTGTGTGTTGTGTGGTGTTATTGTGTGTTATTTGGTGTTATTGTGTGTTGTGTGGTGTTATTGTGTGTTGTGTAATGTTATTGCGTGTTGTGTTGTGTTATTGTGTGTTGTGTGGTGTTATTGTGTGTTGTGTGGTGTTATTGTGTGTTGTGTGGTGTTGTTGTGTGTTATGTGGTGCTGTGTGTTATGTGGTGTCAATGTGTGTTGTGTGGTGTTGTGTGTTGTGTGGTGTTATTGTGTGTTGTGTAATGTTATTGTGTGTTGTGTGGTGTTATTGTGTGTTGTGTGGTGTTATTGTGTGTTGTGTGGTGTTATTGTGTGTTGTGTGGTGTTGTTGTGTGTTATGTGGTGTTGTGTGTTATTTGGTGTTATTGTGTGTTGTGTGGTGTTGTGTGTTGTATGGTGTTATTGTGTTGTGTGGTGTTGTGTGTAGTGTGGTGTTATAGTGTGTTGTGTGGTGTTATAGTGCGTTGTGTAGTGTTATTGTGTGTTGTGTGGTGTTATTGTGTGTTATGTGGTGTTATTGTGTGTTATGTGGTATTATTGTGTGTTGTGTGGTACTATTGTGTTATGTGATGTTATTGTGTGTTATGTGGTGTTATAGTGTGTTATGTGATGTTATTGTGTGTTATGTGGTGTTATAGTGTGTTATGTGATGTTATTGTATGTTATGTGGTGTTATTGTGTGTTGTGCTATGTTATTGTGTGTTGTTTGGTGTTATTGTATGTGCTGTTATTGTGTGTTGTGTGGTATTATTGTGTTATGTGGTATTATTGTGTGTTATGTGGTGTTGCGTGTGTTAGGTGGTGTTGTTGTGTGTTGTGTGGTGTTACTGTGTGTTGTGTGGTGTTGTGTGCTATGTGGTGTTACTGTGTGTTGTGTAATGTTATTGTGTGTTGTGTAGTGTTATTGTGCCTTATGTGGTGTTATTGTGTGTTGTGTAGTGTTATTGTGCGTTATGTGGTGTTATTGTGTGTTGTGTAGTGTTATTGTGCGTTATGTGGTGTTATTGTGTGTTGTGTAGTGTTATTGTGCGTTATGTGGTGTTATTGTATGTTGTGTAGTGTTATTGTGCGTTATGTGGTGTTATTGTGTGTTGTGTGGTGTTATTGTGCGTTATGTGGTGTTATTGTGTGTTGTGTAGTGTTATTGTGCGTTATGTGGTGTTATTGTGTGTTGTGTAGTGTTATTGTGCGTTATGTGGTGTTATTGTGTGTTGTGTAGTGTTATTGTGCGTTATGTGGTGTTATTGTGTGTTGTGTAGTGTTATTGTGCGTTATGTGGTGTTATTGTATGTTGTGTAGTGTTATTGTGCGTTATGTGGTGTTATTGTGTGTTGTGTGGTGTTATTGTGCGTTATGTGGTGTTATTGTGTGTTGTGTAGTGTTATTGTGCGTTATGTGGTGTTATTGTGTGTTGTGTAGTGTTATTGTGCGTTATGTGGTGTTATTGTGTGTTGTGTAGTGTTATTGTGCGTTATGTGGTGTTATTGTGCGTTATGTGGTGTTATTGTGTGTTGTGTAGTGTTATTGTGCGTTATGTGGTGTTATTGTGTGTTGTGTAGTGTTATTGTGCGTTATGTGGTGTTATTGTGTGTTATGTGGTGTTATTGTGTGTTGTGTTACTGTAAGTCATGTGTTATATTATGTAGTGCTGCACTATGTTTTGTAGAGAGAAAAATAGATGGATAGGTAGATAGAGAGAGACAGAGACAGAGAGACAGACAGACAGACAGACAGACAGACAGACAGACAGACAGACAGACACAGCAGACACACAAAACTGAACGAATGAAAATCCAAATCTGTATCAACATAAACCTAACTGAGCAGGTTTCTCATCACACCAGTAGTTGTACCTTCCACATTTCCCCCTAACTGTATCAGCCTCTTCCTACCCTCCCTACAATTCTTCCTCATTCCTCTCCTCTCCCTTCCACTTGCGTCTTCCGCCCTGCATCAAGGCGGGACACCACGGGTCTCTCCCCTGTCTTACAAAGAAAACTGGAGGAGATATTGGGGAGGGGATGAAAGGGATCATTTAATTGGCTCAATCACAAAGGGGGCACTGGCCAGCTACCTTAGGGCAGCTGGTGTTAGGGGATCACCAGTGGGTTTTAGGAGGCACTGGCCAGCTACCTTAGGGCAGCTGGTGTTATAGGATTACCAGTGGGTTTCAGGGGGCACTGGCCAGCTACCTTAGGGCAGCTGGTGTTAGGGGATCAGCAGTGGGTTTTATGGGGCACTTTCCAGCTACCTTAGGGCAGCTGGTGTTAGGGGGTCACCATTGAGTTTTAGGGGGCACAGGCCAGCTACCTTAGGGCAGCTGGTGTTAAGGGGTCACCAGTGGGTTTTAGGGCAACTGGTGTTAGGGAGGGTCACCAGTGGGTTTTAAGTGACATCCGCCTCTGGGGAATTTTGGTAGGGGCACACATGCCAAGTAGAAGGAGCTGATTTTTCCCTGAGCAAAACGAAGCTTTAGATCAGTAAGAATTGTGGTTGTCCAGAAGAGATTTGTGAGAACAGAGACGTATTCTCTTCCACGTTTTCTTAATGGAATTAAGTACATCTGCAGTGTGCTGCTACTCTTCTCTATGTGAGAGAGGGAAAAAGATGGCGGTGCAAGCAAGAGAAGTGAGTTAATATGAAGATGGGAGAAGAAAAAACGAAGAGGGGTTAGAGAGAGAGAGAGAGAGAGAGAGAGAGAGAGAGAGAGAGAGAGAGAGAGAGACAGAGAGAGAGAGAGAGAGAGAGAGAGAGAGAGAGAGAGAGAGAGAGAGAGAGAGAGAGAGAAGAATTTCGAGAGATAGGAAAGTAAAACTAAAGCCGGACAGAAGTAGGTGGAAAATATATATTAACGAAATGAACGCTAAACCCGTGAGGCCCGTTTAGCCCACTACTGACAGTTTACAAGACTGTCACCCCACTACTGACAGTTTACAAGACTGTCACTCCACTACTGACAGTTTACAAGACTGTCACCCCACTACTGACAGTTTACAAGACTGTCACCCCACTACTGACAGTTTACAAGGCTGTCACCCCACTACTGACAGTTTACAAGACTGTCACCCCACTACTGACAGTTTACAAGGCTGTCACCCCACTACTGACAGTTTACAAGACTGTCACCCCACTACTGACAGTTTACAAGACTGTCACCCCACTACTGACAGTTTACAAGACTGTCACCCCACTACTGACAGTTTACAAGACTGTCACCCCACTACTGACAGTTTACAAGACTGTCACCCCACTACTGACAGTTTACAAGACTGTCACCCCACTACTGACAGTTTACAAGACTGTCACCCCACTACTGACAGTTTACAAGACTGTCACCCCACTACTGACAGTTTACAAGACTGTCACCCCACTACTGACAGTTTACAAGACTGTCACCCCACTACTGACAGTTTATAAGACTGTCACCCCACTACTGACAGTTTACAAGACTGTCACCCCACTACTGACAGTTTACAAGGCTGTCACCCCACTACTGACAGTTTACAAGACTGTCACCCCACTACTGACAGTTTACAAGACTGTCACCCCACTACTGACAGTTTACAAGACTGTCACCCCACTACTGACAGTTTACAAGGCTGTCACCCCACTACTGACAGTTTACAAGACTGTCACCCCACTACTGACAGTTTACAAGACTGTCACCCCACTACTGACAGTTTACAAGACTGTCACCCCACTACTGACAGTTTACAAGACTGTCACCCCACTACTGACAGTTTACAAGACTGTCACCCCACTACTGACAGTTTACAAGACTGTCACCCCACTACGAACACTTTACAAGATTGTCACCCCACTACTGACAGTTTACAAGACTGTCACCCCACTACTGACAGTTTACAAGACTGTCACCCCACTACTGACAGTTATCACGTCACTAACTGATATGGGAGGTTATGGATAAAAGACTGTAGAGGATAGTCCACACTGAGATTAACTACTTGGCAAGACTGTGCACTTCTGCCTAGATAAAAAAACTATCGTCTGAAGTAGGCTAGTAAAGGCTCCTTACTATTCCTAGCTCTGAGGTCCTTCTACCCTCTTCTCTATCCCCTTTTCTTCCCTCCTAGGATAGACGGGGGGAGGGGGCTAGTCAATAACACAACATAGCGTTTTATTAGGTTTGAATAGCCATTAAGAACCCCTAGGAAGTTTTAATTGGCACTCCGTTTTAGCTGCTAAGTTCTCCCTCGCAAAATGTGTCGTAGCCACAGTTGGAGTACGGAACACGTTGTGTGATCGTACGCTGGACTGCGTTGCGGCCAGCGGTAACAGCAGCCTGGTTGGTCAGGTCTTGATGCCCCGGGAGGCCTGCAATGCGACTGGGCGGCGGGGGCGCTGACCCTCACCTCCCGCAGAACCTCCTTCAGGTATCCTTCTAGTTACGACGTAATGCTCTTCGTAGAGCTTTATAAAACTTTACGAAGCTTCTCTGATGTCCAGAGTTTTGACCAGGCTCTGTCCAGAGAATGCTGGGGCTCTAACTAGAACTTTCAGAGGTCTACCCAGAGCTCGATCCTACTCTCTTCCTTTATTCCTCCACATTCTCTCTCTCTCTCTCTCTCTCTCTCTCTCTCTCTCTCTCTCTCTCTCTCTCTCTCTCTCTCTCTCTCTCTCTCTCTCTCTCTCTCTCTCTCTCTCTCTCCTCTATCTTCTCCAATTCCTCTCCTAGCCGTCCTAATTAATTCACTTGATGTAATTGGACAAGGTAGAGGAGAGTCTTAAAGCAGACTAGAGAGAGCTTCACACGATCTAATGAGCTCCAGCTCTCGGTCCAGGTGACAGCTCTTCTCTCCGACACCAGAACCGAGAAGATTAGAAAGGCAGGTGAAGTGGAAGAAGAGGGGTAGAGAGAAGGAGGAAGAGGGGTAGTGAGGAAAAGAAGAGGGGAAAAGAGAAGGAGAAGAGGGGTAGAGAGAATTAGAAGAGAGGTAGGGGAGAAGAAGGTAGAGAGAAGAGCAGTAAAGTAGTGGTAGTAGTTGTACTAGTAGTAGTAGTAGTAGTTGTTGTTGTTGTTGTTGTAATAGTAATAGTAGTAGATGAATGAATTAGTAGTAGCTGTTGTAATAGCAGTAGTGCTATTAGTAGTAATTAAAGTAGAAATGATAGTTGTACTAGTAGTAGTGGTTGTAGTACTATATTATTATAGACATCAATGGAGTACATCATTGACTACGTTGACCATTCAGTGATCACAAAAGTTTAAAACAATATGCACAACACAAAGACAAGAACAAAAATCAACAAGAAATACAATAAAAACAACGAAAATAAACACTCAGCACAAATAAATACTCTCATACTAATTTAAAATAACCATCAAAAACTACGGCTCAAGTGAGGGCGACATGTCCTTGTTGCCATCTTTGTTGGTGGATTATAGGGCAACTTGTCGGTTTGCGCCGTATCGAACCCGTGGGCCACCCATCCCACCCTATCCTGCCTTCCTAATGAATGCCACAGAGGTGAACCACGCTGTGTATCTCGTGTGAATTTCGACCATGAGGGAGTCTCCTCTACCAGCATTTTCCTAATTAGATGTAAAATCTGGATTTCCACTGTGTGGTTCTGAGCTCTGAAAAGCTTTCCCGTAGGGAATGTTGGTGCGTGACCGCTAGAGGGGAAACGGTTGTACGGGCAGTAACGAGAACGTCAGGAGAACGTAACGAGAACGTCAGGAGAACGTAACGAGAATGTTTCATGAGAGTAACAAGAACGTAATGAGGACGTCACAAGAACTTTAAGAACTCGTGCCAAAAATTATGACGTAAGCGCAAGTATAAATTTACAAAAAAAAAAAAATGAATGAACAAGAACCATATAAACCCACAATAAAAACACGAACATAAAAAAAACAGTTCGAGAACATAGCGAGAATGAACGAGGAAAGCAACAACAGTTTAACAACAGAGAAAGTTACTGTAATGAGTAGAATGTGATCTGTGTTACCCGTGCAGCGCTTTTGTGTATGTGTATTTGTTGTAAAGTCTAGAACATGGTAGACTGGTCCCAGACTAGTCCCAGACGGGTCCCAGACTGGTCCCAGACTAGTCCCAGACCAGAACCCCTGGATAATGGCCTGATTAATCAGTTCGCAGCACGCAGAAGCTACCAAGATAAGTGTAGCAATCATCAGTAGAGAAAACTCCATAATTTCCTCCGCGAAGCACAGAATTAACCAGGTTGTTATGGATATGTGGGCCAGTGGACAGCCAGCAGCAACAGCCTGGGTGAACAGGCAAGCACCAGACAAGCCTAGCCAAGTAGGAAAACTCGAAATTCATCAAGGTATATCATGGGTAGGCAGCCTAGTTTAATTGATTACAGGCATTCTGACTGTGTGATGGGTCTTTCTCAGGTCGAAAACGGCATCCAGAAAACAAATTTGATTCACAATCTCCGTCTAACGCTCCTCTTGCCTTCCCCAGGTACCACCCAGAGAGAAACGTCGACATAATCAAGGAACTTGGTCAGTTTTATCCCCGTGGAGAAGAACATGAAGTTCCTCCCTGGAGGGCTAGTGGCTGAGTATGAGTTGGCCTTTACCAGCGTCACTTTTGAAGTCCTTCGGGGATGAGTACAAGCCTGCAGGAGCTTATATCTCTAGAGCAAGGCTGAGAACACAAATTTGTGAGTCTGATGCATTAGATATTAAGAAAGTTTTAACGTGAGCAGAGCGTCATCACCCACTGGGTACCAGGCTTTTAGTCGAAAGGAATATTACACTGGGTCTCTTCCTCTTCCTCTTCCTCCTCCTCCTCCTCCTCTTCCTCTTTCTCCTGCTCCTCCTCCTCCTCCTCCTCCTCCTCCTTCCTTTCTTCCTCCTCTTCTTCTCCTCTTATTCATATTATCTCTATCGAAAAATTGCCAGCATAGCTCCCACCAGTCTTCATATTTCCCCAGAATTCAAGTCTCCCCACTAAGGGCTAACCCCAAAATTCAAGTCTACACTAAGGGCTAGCCCCAGAATTTAAGTCTCCCCACTAAAGGTTAGCCCCAAAATTCAAGTCTCCTCCATTAAGGGCTAGCCCCAGAATTTAAATCTCCCTACTAAGGGCTAGCCCCAGAATTTAAATCTCACCACTAAGGGCTAGCGTCAAAATTCAAGTCTCCCTAGTAAGTCCTCAGTGGCTTACTATCAAAGGGTGTGTGGTGCCAGATCGTGCGATGCAAAAGCTTTAAACGCAACACAGGAAGAAAGAATGAGGAATAAAGCATTTTGGTTATACATATATTGCCACCTCCATGAATATATGCACAGAATATATTTAGCTACGTTCAGAGTTCAGGGACCAGTTAAGTCTAATAGCGAATCAGATTCGGAGAGAGAATGAGACTCTTGCTGCCACAGCTCTTGTACACCTGTTCAGACTATAGATCTACAGTTTTATAGTGTTATCCATCCCGAGGTCTGAGAGGGTCTGAGGGTCAGTGTTGGTGCTAGTAGTGAGGTAACCTCATTCAGGGTGTCCAGCCTCACTCTGAAACATCAGACAGCTCCAGCACCTAGTGATCTACACAGTACCAGGATGGGGCACACATCCTGGCCAGCAGTGACGAGCAGTGCACCAGGCTGGCTCAGATCACATGCAGGACAGTGGTTTTGTGTAACGTACGTTGAAAACAAGACGAATGACCCTAAACACGTAGGCGAATGAGCTTCACCAATCAGAAACACCAGCACGTTGAACTTGATGCTGGGTACACCCCAAGCTTCAAATTTCCTCACGACAGCCTTTCACACGAAGAACTTGCCCCAATAAGGGCTTGCTCAGGCTTCAAGCCTCCGCACTGAGGCCTTTGTGCTTGCCTCCGACCTTCATTCTAAATGTATTAAACGCCACTGTCACTAAAATCGAATTACTGACTCATGAAAATTCGCTCTGTTTAAATCGGGCGCATTGAAGTTTGAAGAGTGTGGCCCGTAAGACTCTCCTGCCGAAGGCTGGAGTGACTCTCTCCACAGAAACATTCTCCTTGCCTCGCAAATGAGCACTAAAGTCTTAAAGAAACGATACTGTGTGATACTCCTCTCTTGGCACACTCTCTTCCCTCAGTCTCCTCCCTTCCTCTTTCTCTCTTCACTCTTCCCTCCCACTCTTCATACCCTCATTCTCTTCCCTGCCTCTATCTTCTCACTCTTGCTTCTCAGTATTCTCTCAATCTCGAACGACCCAATTTACACCCCCTCCTGTTCTTAACTATTCCCCACTTTCCCCTCACTCTCATTCTCGATTTTCCCTCATCATGCAACCTCCCTCACTTCCCCTTCCATCCCTTCCCTCACACCTCCTTCTCTAATATTACCATTAAGAATTCTTCTGTAACAATCTTTGCAGGACAAATACATAATTTCCTTTAATTATGCACCCAGTTTACGCCCCGGATTGCCTGCATGTATCTCAGGTACCTGCAGACGCCACCGGGGTAATGGTAGGTACCTCGGGGTACCTAAACCAAGAGATTACCGATGCACATTCCTACGTTGAGAGGATATACCTTTATCTTTGATATACCTTTGATGACTTTCGAGAATTCTTTTTCTACTGGAGCCCGGGCCCTTGGCCAGGCTTGTCTGGTGCTTGCCTGGTCAACCAGGCTGTTGCTGCCCTCTGCCCACTGCCCTATATATCCACAATAGCCTAGTTGATCTGGCACTTGGTGGAGATACTAGTTGGCAGAAATCAATGTTTAGGAGAGCTGAGGAATCAAGCATGTTTCTTTTATACCCTCTGCCCATTTTACAAATTATACATCTGGCCCAAGTACAAATCATACATCCGAAGGAAGTACAAATCAGACATCCGACGCAAGTACGAATCATACATCCGACGCAAGCACAAATCTCCCGGAATTCGGACAAAATTAGAAATACCGCAGCTGGGGCAGGTAAGATGGAGCTCCTTACTTATAAAGTGCAAAATACCCCTAGTACGAGCACTCGATATTCTCTGGAGAAAGAGCTAGATCAAGGTGAAATATCAGAGACTTTAAACGTGCAGCCATAGTTCCTACACACAAAGGAGGCAGTAGAGTTCTCGAGAAAGAATACCCATTTCTTCTTACCCACCCCAAACCCACCCATCAGCCCACTAACCCACTCATTTCTCCAAGAATACACAAATAACCCGCACACACACACACACACACGGCCGACTTGTTGAAAATATATATATATATATATATATATATATATATATATATATATATATATATATATATATATATATATATATATATATATATATATATATATATATATATATATATATATATATATATATATATATATATATATATATATATATATATATATATATATATATATATATATATATATATATATATATACAGGGACGAGACCAGGAGAGGAAGAAAATAAGGACTGGTAGTAGAAGTACTCACCTCTCACTCACCCACTCATTCTTTCGTACTCACCTCTCTCTCGCCTATCCATTTAATCTTTTACTCGGTTTCACACTCTCCCACTCATACCCACTCACCCATCAACCAACACTTCACCTGAAAAACGCCCACCCATGCTCGCAGCATCAGATTCATCTCCTGCCGTAGTGGCAGCATCCGCCCAAGGAAGATTATTACACACGTGTGCCAAGATGCAGCCAGCCAGGTGTGAGGGGGGCGGAAGGTAAAGCCAGGTGTGAGGGAGAGGCTGATGAGTGAGGGAGGGTCGGGTTGATGAGTGAGGGGGAAGGATAGATAAATGAGGGGGAAGGATTGATGAGTGAGGGAGAGGTTGAAATGCTGTGGAGAGGGTGGGATGAGGTCGTCATGGTATTAATTATGATAATTTACAAATCGTATGCAAGTACCATCTATAATAATAATAATAATAATAATAATAATAATAATAATAATAATAATAATAATAATAATAACAATAATAATAATAATAATAATAATAATAATAATAATAATAATAATAATAATAATAATAATAATAACAATAACTAATAATAATAATAATAATAATAATAATAATAATAATAATAATAATAATAATAACTAATAATAATAATAATAATAATAATAATAATAATAATAATAATAGTAATAATAATAATAATAATAATAATAATAATAATAATAATAAATATGATACCAATAGACCCATAAATGTGTCAAGAATTTAAAAGGGTTGGTTCAGTAATAAATGAATATTATCTCCATTAATATATCTGAAATGGTTGGTTAATTGGATTACCTTTATAAATGGGACGACATAAATAATAAATATGTGTAAAATTAATTAGGACTAATAAGCTGCAGTATTATAATTGAAGGTTAACACGACGCTGAAAGTAATCATTTCTTCCTCTTAAAATAGAAGTGTGAGGGGACCACGACTGCTCAACACTGTGCACAAGAAGAATTACCAACAAACCTCTGACTGACCTCAAAATACCCACTAATTATCCGGGTTGTGGTGCATACGTTGGACTGTGAGCAGCAGGGATCAATAACCTGATGGGTCAGGCTAACAATCTGGCTTGGTCTGGGACCGGGCCGCATGGACCCCTAGAAGAGACTACGGGTCTGAACAGGCTAGAGGTCTTACACTTCTAATTAGGTCCTTCAAGCAGCAGAACACGACACAGGATCCGGGTGTAACATAATACAAAATAAATATCTGGAAAAATTGGAATAATGGACAAGAGAATCTTCAACTATTTTAAACACAGAACCCAAAGAGTAATAGGCAAGAAAGAAAAAATTTACAGAGTCAGCCACAGTCAAAAATTCTGTTCCTCAAGGCATAGTACTCAACCCAATACTCATTCTCACTCCCACATACGACAAAGAGAGGCAATGTAGATAAATGAAATATCACCTACGACTGCTGCACCTCACCTGTCTGCAGTATATCAGCCACTTCGTTCATATTCTGAATTCTCTTCGAGATGATGGAGTGTTTATTGACTCCAGGCTGAGGGACTGATTACCTCAAACTCCTTCTGATCTTCACTATTTTTCTATGTATAGGACTGATGAAGCCACGTTTCCTCAATAAAGATACCCAAGTCTTGCACATGTGTCTAATTTATCAAAGAGAGACAAATCAAAGTACCGTATTAATATTTGCGAACGACACTAGAATTTGAACAAGCGACATCTACGGAGGACAGAGCAAACCTCCAAGCCGAGTTAAACCAGGTTTTCCAGTGGGTCACAGAAAACACTGTGATGTCCATCCATGACATATTTCAGTATTATTAAGCTATGGAAAAGTTGAAATACGAAAAATTTGGAATATATATATATATATATATATATATATATATATATATATATATATATATATATATATATATATATATATATATATATATATATATATATATATATATATATATATATATATATATATATAAACTGAAACAGAACATAAAACACTATCAAACCAGGGAACAAACGTACTCAGTGCTCTGTTAAATGACTTAAGAAATCGAAATAATACGGCTGTGGTCACAGTGGTGGCCCATGCTAACCTCCCTGTGGTGTATAAATATACCTAGTTGGATTAATCTTATTGTAACCAGCTGGCCCAGTGACTTAGGCACTGGCCTGGAGTCTTACGACTCATTGAAAGTGAATGTGACTGACCTGACTAGGTTAAGGCATTGATTTAAGCCGGTGGGAGCATTGGACCTGCCTCGCATGGGCCAGTAGGCCTGCTGCAGTGTTCCTTCTTTCTTATGTTCTTAAGTTCAAGCCCCACCCGTACCGTGGTTTGTGCTCTGTTAGTGTACGGGAACTTGGAGTAACAATGTCAGATCTTATCAACAACAACAATACACAAATAACCGACACATTGGAGAGAGTCGGTATATAGTGGCTCAATCACTCACTTCTCTCAATATAACTTGTAAATGGCCCAAGTCGGACCCAAACATCGTTACAAGCTTCTCTCTCCTGTGTGCGGGTTATTCGTACATTGTTTCATATCGTATCTTCAAGACTCACTACTGTAAATAAAACTGGAAGGATACATAACCAGTATTTTTAAAACAAAGAGATGCCAAGGTAATGATGATACTGTCATGGTCGCTTGTGGCTCTCTAGACTGGAATATCGCCCTTCTCTAACGGCCCCTTTTAAGGCAGGTGAAATTGCCGGTTTTGGAGACTGTACAGAGAACCTTCAATACTGCATAAATCCTGGCGAGCGCCTAAATTATTAGGAACGCATGTGATGGATGCATTATAATAAATACCTGGAAAATACTGGCAGAGCTGTTCCCAAATCTACACAGCGAAATTCCTCCCTACGAAAGCAAGAGGTTCGGCATAGGAGCAAAATACACTGGGAGATAACTCAATAAATGCAAGGGGAACAAGACTCCTCAACAGCCTCCCATTATACATAAGAGGAAACATATACTAAATGGTTATAACTATAACCATAATTTTTAAAGGGGCGGACCGGTAAGCCAGCGGAAGGCCTCGGTCAGTTGACCAAAAACTCCAACGGCGGGTCAGGAAATACTTTTTCTTAGTCAATCTAAGAAGACGCACCAGTACATTCCTGGTTGTCTTCAAGAGGGAGCCTAATACGTTCCTGTAGTTCCTGATAACCCGGGCTGTGGCGCTGTCGGCAGGATTACCTGCGACTAGTACCAACCGACTTCCTGATCAAGCCGTCAACCAGGAGGCCTGATATGGGGCCGACCCGCGGGGGTGATAACCTCTGGAAGAATCTGGCGGCCACAAGCAACCAGCTGTGAGAATGGGAGACGTGTCCCCACAGGTGTGAAGGGAAAAAGGTGGGTTGTACCCTTCTAAGGTGAAGTCTGAGAAAAATGGGAATTTATGGGTGTAAAGGGGAGTAAGGGAAGGGAGGTTTGAGCAGGTGAATTAGGTGGAGATGAGACAAATTTATGAGAGAGAGAGAGAGAGAGAGAGAGAGAGAGAGAGAGAGAGAGAGAGAGAGAGAGAGAGAGAGAGAGAGAGAGAGAGAGAGAGAGAGAGAGAACATAACATACAGGAAGAAAGCAAGTTGGCAGACAGGTAGGTAGAAACTGACAAAGCGAGAAGACAAGGAGACAGACAAGACAGGCAGGTGGGCGGGAAGGCGGGCGGATGGGCGGGCCGCCCGTTCCCCACCGCCCACAAAACAGAGACGTCAAGGCACCATTGAAGCGTGGGCACTTATCCCAGCTGCTGCTGCTACACTGTTTTCCAGTCAGCAGATGGTTCGGGGCAGGAGGAAGAGGAAGGAGAAAAGGGGAGGAAGAGGAGGAAAAGGCGAGAAAGGAAGATTAGGAGGAAGACGAGGAAAGAGGAGGACTCGTGAGCCAAAAAATCTACCTCCACTAGCCCTACATTCCCAGCATCCACTTTCCTCACATCTCCCAGCATCCACCTTCCTCACATCACCCAACATCCATATTTCTCACATCTCCCAACATCCATATTCCTCACATCTCCCGCATTCACCCGCCTCACATCTCCCAGCATCTACCCTCATCCCCCAGCATCCATCCTCCTCATATCTTCCAGCATCCGCCATCCTCATCCTCCAGCATCTACCCTCCTCACATCTCCCAGCATCCACCCTCCTCACATCTCCCAGCATCCACCCTTCTCACATCTCCCAGCATCCACCCTTCTCACATCTCCCAGCATCCACCCTTCTCACATCTCCCAGCATCCACCCTCCTTACATCTCCCAGCATCCACCCTCCTCACATCTCCCAGCATCCACCCTCCTCACATCTCCCAGCATCCACCCTCCTCACATCTCCCGCATCCACCCTCCTCACATCTCCCAGCATCCACCCTTCTCACCTCTCCCAGCATCCACCCTTCTTACATCTCCCAGCATCCACCCTTCTCATATCTCCCAGCATCCACCCTTCTCACATCTCCCAGCATCCACCCTTCTCACATCTCCCAGCATCCACCCTTCTCACATCTCCCAGCATCCACTGAGAAAGTTGCTGATATATCGACGCATCTTCATCTTTTTATTACTCTGGCCCAATCTCAGGGTGCGCATCTGGCTTTAGAGGTTCTTACACTTCTGAAATGTCGACGACTGGCTGGTGCAAGGTCTTCTAATGGATATTTAACATTTCCTCTAAACTTTGAATACTTGGGCCCCTTTTTTCTTCTTTGGTGTCTGTAGAATTTGCATGTTTCCCAGGCCGCGGGTTTTCACGTTTGGTCGTGATGGTGTCAGAAATCTTCGCGTTTGGGTTGGTTTTAGGGCTTTCGGAGGCCGGCTGGGGCAGGAAAGGTAGGGAACAACGGTGAAGCCTCTGAGCGATCGATTGAGGGAAAGTCTGCCATGTAAAAATTGATTTCTGAACAGGTGTTAACTCAAAACTTTGGGAACTTAAATTAAAGGCAGAGAGAACTCTTTGCTGGGGAACGCGTGCATATTCTTAAGGAAAGGGGGATGGAAAAAATAACCAAAACGGAGTATAGTTTGGCTGGGAAAGAACAAAAAAATCGTACAAGGGTCTCTGAGTGAAGCTGGCAGTAAACATATCGCCACAGGAACTCAAACTGAATAGCACAAGCGAGGACAGCGAGTTTCAGGAGCGCCTTCAGATACCTAAAAAAAAGTAGAAGCATTGAGATTATTGAGGTCTACAAACATCAGGGCAATTATAGAATACACTGCACCAGCATAGAGCCCAACCTTAATCGCATTTGCACGTGATAGTGAAGATACAATGGTTTGTTTCATCACTGATCTCAGAAGCGAGAAGTTTGAACTGTTTCCAATGAGGCCTGGTCACAGACCGGGCCGCGGGGGCGTTGACCCCTGAAATCCTCTCCAGGTATCTCCATGTAATCGCAGCAAACTGATCGTGAGACATGTTACTGATGTACAATATACTTTTGCGGTACCTGTGATATACCTGGTGATCAAAATCGAGTCTTTTCCTACTGCCACACCCCGGCCCTAAGCTAGGCTTATCTGGTGCGTGCTTAGACAACAAAGCTGTTCCTGTTAGCGGCCGCTGCTCCATATATCCATTACAGCTTGGTTGATCTGGCATTTAGCACAAAAGTGATGGTTGTGTTTCCCCTCATAGACTTCTACACTTGTCCCTGCAATATCTCTGATAGTTTCTGATAAGATGTTAGGTAGTCTTGGACCACTGATGTATATACATTGTTCTCTTACTGTGCCCTCGGCGCCCCTGCTTCTCACTGCGTTCATTTTGCTCTTTCACCCATATATATCACTCCAGTAGTGTGTGACTAAACCCTCCACTATCTTCCAAGTATATATTATCACACATCTCTCCTCCGCTCCAGGGAATGCATATTCAGTACTCCAAGGCGCTCCAGTAGTTTAAATGCTTTACTGGCAATAAGTGGGCAATAAACTATCTATTCTAGCTCCAATATCTCACTCCCGCTTTAGACAGTATTCTGGGGGGGGGGGGAGAGGATAAGTGATTTGAACAGTGTCCCCATTTGCAATATTTTCCTTTATACTGTTTTCATTATCCTTCCCTATTCATTTACCTAGTTATCGCAACATTTACCTTGTGTTCTGTAAATGACAGGTCATCTGCTATTATCACACCCAGGTCTCTCACATGTTACTTTCGTTATATTAGGTGGTCGCTCTCTGTTTTGAATACAGTGCTTCTTTTGAGGTTCTCAGATTTTACCCAGTCTGAGTAGCTGGAATTTGTCACCACTGAACACCATGTTATTTCTTACTGATCACAAGAAGACTTGGCTTCTAGAGTATGTTAATTTTTCTGTGTAATCTACTTTTTTGTGTCTATAATTGTACAGAAAAATCAAAAGGCAGAGGATTTATTTTACTTTGTGGAATATAAGACAGTTATCGAGTACGAAACACCAGTGTAGAGTACACAGAGAAAATACAGAGCATCGCACGCCCAGAGTAACAAGATTTCGTTGGGATTTTTAACCCAGCAGGGTTAGCCACCCAGGATAACCCATGAAAGGCAGTCCGTCATCGAGGGCTGTCTTATTTCCATTGGGGTCCTCAGTCTTGTCCCCCAGGATGCGACCCACACTAGTCAACTAAAACCCAGGTACCGACACTTGCTGCTAAGTGAACAGGACAACAGGTGTAAGGAAACGCGTCGAAATGTTTCTACCCCGCCGGGAATCGAACCCGGGCACTCCGAGACAGTGTTGGAATGTGTTCTCTAAATACTGGAAAAAGGAAGAATGTAAGGAGATATGACCACAACATACAAAATTCTCCATTGCAAAAACAGGGTGACCAATGACCTTTTTCAAATGGAGGAATCATGAGGAAGAAAAATAGTTACAGAGGTAATAAAATAAATTGATGAGTGAATAGTAGTGGAATGAAGAGGGAAAAAATTGAAAACGAAATCTGTTGATGTCATTGATGAAAATATAAAAACACACACACACACACACACACACACACACACACACACACACACACACACACACACACACACACACACACACACACACACACACACACACACGGAGCTATGAATCGACCGCCACAACCACACTTGGGTGGGTACAATTAGGTGAGTACACACACATATACACGTACAAGGGTCACCTACTCCTCTTTCCTAAACCATTAGAACCTACCTCAGGAAATTAGGTGTTTAACAATGTTATATAAGGCAATTTAGCGTAGTTTAAACGAATTATCTCGTATTTACAGAAGAGCTGTAATGAAGGATGACGTAGTTATCAGTACCTGTTTGAGATTTTGTGTTTATGGTGGGGAAGATTTTGTATTATTAACCCCCAGAGAGAGTTATTAACCCCGGGGGATTATTACGCCCCGGGGTCATTAACCTCAGCATTGAACAAGAAAGCCAGGCAGCGTGGCTTACTTCCGGTGCAGACAGTCTTCTATTGTCTCCAAGAGTGTTACACCTAGGTACCTATTTACTGTTAGGTTAATAGGTACCTATTATTTTGTATGTGTAACATATATATATATATATATATATATATATATATATATATATATATATATATATATATATATATATATATATATATATATATATATATATATATATATATATATATATGTCGTGCCGAACATGTAAAACTGGTCAATTAGCAAGAAATCATTTAAAATTAAGTCCTTTCTGAAATTTTCTCTTATACGTTTAAAGATATATTTTTTCATTAATGTTAATGTAAAATTTTTTAATTTTGCATCAAAAGAATCTTAGAAAACTTACCTAACCTTATTATAACAAGAATAATTTATTTTAGCATAACCCAACTAAATATATTTTAGATTTGTTTACAGTAATTTAATACTAAACAAACACAGTGAAATATATTTTTTTCGTCAGGTTCAGAATGATTTTGGCGAAATTATTGCATACACAAATTTTCACTTGTCCTATATGGCAAGATGAGCGTTGCTATTTAAGCCAAGATGGCAAGTTCTGCCTATTCGGCACGACATATATATATATATATATATATATATATATATATATTCGTACACTTTCTCTCTCTCTCTTTGGGAGGAGCATGGACAAACTTACCTAGTTAGGGTACTAGTGAGCGCAGTATTATGCCCAGAGTCGCTGCCCCAACCACCAAACTGCCAGTTCGAACTTTTTCTCGTAACCTCTGATGGACCAAGACTCATCCCGCTCTGTGTGGGAACCCCTCAAGGAAGGTTCCTTGATGTTGGTGAGGGGCTCTTGATTTAGGGAATTGGATTTGTGCTCCAGTTCCCCGAATTAAGCCTGAATGCCTTCCACATCCCCCCCCCCAGGTGCTGTATAATCCTCTGGGTTTAGCGCTTCCCCCTTGATTATAATAATAATAATCTGTGTGGGAAGTGACTTGCCTGTGATGGACCAAGACTCATCCCACTCTGTGTGGGAAGTGTCTTGCCTGTGATGGGCCAAGACTCATCCCGCTCTGTGTGGGAAGTGACTTGCCTGTGATGGACCAAGACTCATCCCACTCTGTGTGGGAAGTGTCTTGCCTGTGATGGACCAAGACTCATCCCGCTCTGTGTGGGAAGTGTCTTGCCTGTGATGGACCAAGACTCATCCCGCTCTGTGTGGGAAGTGACTTGCCTGTGATGAACCAAGACTCATCCCACTCTGTGTGGGAAGTGACGTGACCCTGATGGGCCGTGGAGCGTCTGTAGCTCCCTTAGTATAATGATACGATAATTACCGTATATATTTCTTCTTACTTCTAATATTATATGGCTAATGTTATTTTAGGTAATAGCTACAGCTAAAATATTGGTTTTTATTATTAGTTGTTCAATATTTTAGCTACGTATATAGGTAGGACGTCACCATTATACTGCAGTCTGTGGTTGTCAAGAGTTTTTCTCGGCTAATTCTAGTGCAGGACACTTAATCTTTTTTTTCTGGGGTGTGTAGTGAGCCTGTAAAAAGTGTACTCTGGCACCTACAACGTTCCTTCTAAAGCCCTCTGGCTAGAACTAACCCAAACAATACCTCCCCTCCTCTCTCTACTCTCTGAGAAAATGCTCCTCTCCTTTGCTCGTGTCATGTTCACCTCTGTTCTTATCATTTAGATTCTTGTCTGGAAGAGTAAGCATCCGTTGGTGAGCCGGGACATACATCTCGTAACTCTGAGCATCTCTGTTCACAGAGCTTAATATATAGTGATTCCTGACGTTTTCCGAGGTTGTGTGTCGTAAGACACTGCAGGCTTCAGGTCCCGAGTCTAACTCAAGACCTACCTTGTGTTGACCGCCATCTACGCACTATCGTACACGGGGTTCGGAAGTTGCTGAAGTCAGTTTCAGTAACTATTAATTTTTTTTGGCCCTGTACGGAGGACTTATCAATCGTCCCCAGTTAAGGTCCTTTAGTCACCGTCTTCCTTGCCTGACGCTGTGCCGCTTCGACATTTTTTGCAGTTTAACGAACTAGTCACTTATCTTTAAGTTCAAGCCTTCCATTGCCTTTCTATGGGTCATTTGCTATATACAGGAGGAATTTATTTTGTCAGTCACTTTTCTAAGTCAATCCGAGAACACACTCACTCATACATTACATTGGTATTTTAAAGTGTAATCTTAGTACAGTAACGCACCAGATAACAGAAAAATTTATGTAAGAGTATTTTTATATGTACAATATCATACGTGAAGAGCTGATATCAAAGTTAAATTAAATTTACAAAGTATAAAATATTATAGCATACAGATGCTATACACCAACAGATGTATAGAAGCCTGTCTCCATAGCTGCCAAGTTTATGTTAAACTATAAATATTATTTAACTTAAAGGATAAAAAGGCACAATACCGTGACTGGAACAATACACAAATAACCCGCACATAGGAGAGAGGAGCTTACAACGACGTTTCGGTCCAACTTGGACCATGAATGACTTTGTAAATGGTCCAAGTCGGACCGAAACGTAGTCTTAAGCTTCTCTATCTACTGTGTGCGGGTTAAGTGTGCATTTTTAAGCTTAACGCCAGTTATTGTTGCTAAAGTTCTCATATTTGTCTCTGTTGGTATGATTACAACCAGTTGCAATCCTACATACAACCTTAAAGTTCTATGACAAGCACAAGTTAATAGGACCTTAAATCTTACTAACAAACTGTTAACAAAACCAGAAACATAGCGAGAGATCAATAAATTGACCAGAAACAGGCAGGGTACTAGCGAGGGATCAATAAATTGACCAGAAACAGACTGGGTACTAGCGAAGGATCAATAAATCGACCAGAAACAGGCTGGGTACTAGCGAGGGATCAATAAATCGACCAGAAACAGGCTGGGTACTAGCGAGGGATCAATAAATTGACCAGAAACAAGCTGGGTACTAGCGAGGGATCAATAAATTGACCAGAAACAGGCTGGGTACTAGCGAGGGATCAATAAATTGACCAAAAACAGGCAGGGTACTAGCGAGGGATCAATAAATTGACCAGAAGCAGGCTGGGTACTAGCGAGGAATCAATAAATTGACCAGAAGCAGGCTGGGTACTAGCGAGGGATCAATAAATTGACCAGAAACAGGCTGGGTACTAGTGAGGGATCAATAAATTGACCAGAAACAGGCTGGGTACTAGCGAGGGATCAATAAATTGACCAGAAGCAGGCTGGGTACTAGCGAGAGATCAATAAATTGACCAGAAACAGGCTGGGTACTAGCGAGGGATCAATAAATTGACCAGAAGCAGGCTGGGTACTAGCGAGAGATCAATAAATTGACCAGAAACAGGCTGGGTACTAGCGAGGGATCAATAAATTGACCAGAAACAGGCAGGGTACTAGCGAGGGATCAATAAATTGACCAGAAACAGTCTGGGTACTAGCGAGGGATCAATAAATTGACCAGAAACAGGCAGGGTACTAGCGAGGGATCAATAAATTGACCAGAAACAGGCAGGGTACTAGCGAGGGATCAATAAATTGACCAGAAACAGGCTGGGTACTAGCGAGGGATCAATAAATTGACCTTCCAACATTCTCAAGTTGAAGTCCTTCATATAGATGTTGCATTTTGTAACAAGAACTGACTTTCCTCTGTTAGACCGAGACTCATCCCACACTGTGTAGGAACTGACTTACTATCCAGGATGACTGACTTCCTATCCAGGATGGACCGTGATGGTCCGACACTCATCACACACTGTCTCACGAACTTATCACAGGATAGTATGAGGTAGATGGGGAGAAGGAAATGAGGGAAATGAGAACCAAATGACGGGTATATTATGGGGAATAACAGAGACAAGATTTAGGCTTTAAAGAGGAAGAAAATGGAAAGAAAAGTAAAAGGTAGGAAATGGGGAAGAAGGAAATATGAGAGATGGAATAGAACTGACAAGTACAAGATGAAAATATGACGGAAATTGGAAGGAAATAGCGTAAAAGGAGGAAAAATAGGGAGACGGAAGGAAAAGAAAGAAGAGTGCGAAAATTGACAATAGTGGAGAAGACGACATGATAAAATAGGAATAGAGAACAAAAGGAGAGGGGAAGGGAATGTTGGAGGAAAAGCACTTAAAAAAGGAGAGCTTTAAGGGGTTAAGGGGATACGTGTGAGTTTTCTAAGGGGAGAATGACAGCTGGCATTTGAGAAGGCTGAAGGCTGATGAGGGGAAGTAGACGAAAATAATCGATAACTGACAGCGAGAGAAAGAGGGGAAACAAAGATAAAGAGAGGGATAAGAGAAGGGTAAAGGTGAATTAAGGAATGAGAGAGAGATCATTATCTGCTGTCCACTGTTAGGCTTTGGTGAGGGGCTCTTAATTCAAGGAGCCGGAGCTACCTACCCCTCTTTCCTTGGATCAAACCATACTCCCCCACAAACTCCTTGAGGCGTCGTCTAGGATTGAAGAATGGAAAATAACCGTGAACCAGGATAATTAGCAGGAAAATAACACTATATAATTAACTTAGCGTTCGCATCACACTATTAATTACGGTAATTAGCGACGATCTTGCAATATTTACGCTGCAAAATTAACTCACTTGAAAAAATCATTTACATATTAAAATAACGTAGGTGATTAGGCTGAGGGAGTGTGTGTGTGTGTGTGTGTGTGTGTGTGTGTGTGTGTGTGTGTGTGTGCTCACCTATCTGTACTCACCAATTTATGGTTGCAGGGGTAGAATCACAGCTCCTGGCCCCTCCTCTTCACTACTGGGTCCTCTCTCTTCCTCCTCCATGAACTTTATCAAACCTCGTCTTTAAACTATGTATGGTTCCTGCGTTCACTACGTCACTTTATAGGCTATTCCACTTCCTGATAACTCTATGGCTGAAGAAATACTTCCTAACATCCCTGTGATTCATCGAAGTCTTCAACTTTCAATTGTGACCCCTAGTTTTTGTGTCACATCTCTAGAACATCTTTTGTCCACCTTACCATCCTTTCCTCCTGTCCTCCAGTGTCGTCATTTCGATTTCCCTTAACCTTTCTTCGTAGGGCACTTCCTTTAGCTCTGGGACTAGTCTTGTTGCAAACCTTTACACTTTCTCTAATTTCTTGACGTGCTTGACCAGTTGTGGGTTCCAAACTGGTGCTGCTTACTCCAATATGGGCCTGACGTACATGATGTACAGAGTCTTGAACGATTCCTAAGGTATCTGAACGTTATTCCTATGCTTGCAATGCGTCCATATGCTGGAACAGTTATCAGGTTGATGTGCGCCTCAAGGAGATGTGTTCGGTATTATAGTTATACTCATCCCAAGTTCGTTTTCCTTGAGTGAGGTTTGCAGTCTTTGGCCACCTAGACTATACCCTGTTTGCGGTCTTTGCCCATCCCCGCTTTTCACGACTTTGCATTTGGCGGGATTAAATTAGAAGAGTCAGTTACTGGAACAGGCTTGTAGCCTGTTCAGGTCTCTTCGTAGTCCTGCCTGATCCTGATCTGATTTAATTCTCCTCATTACTTCACATCATCTGCAAACAAGGACACTCCTGAATCTATTCCTTTCATCATGTCATTCACATACATCAAAAACAGCACAGGTCCTAGGACTGACCCCTGTGGAACCCCGTTCGTCACAGGCGCTCACTCTGACACAACGTCACGTACCATGACTCGTAGTTGCCTCCCTGTTAGATATTCTCTGATCCATTGGAGTGCCCTTCCTGTTATATGTACCTGATCCGCCAGCTACTGCATTAATCTCTTATGAGGAACTGTGTCGACGGCCTTCCTGCAGTCCAAGAAAATGTAGTCTATCCACCCCTCTCTCTCCAGTAGGTTCTGACACAGGAGTTTTCTTCCCTGAAACCGTGCTGTTTGTCGTTTATAAGCTTGTTTCTCTCTAAATGTGTGTGTGTGTGTGTGTGTGTGTGTGTGTGTGTGTGTACTCACCTAGTTGAGGTTGCAAGGGTCGAGTCCAAGCTCCTGGCCCCGTGTGTGTGTTTTTCTATAATGTGTGCGAGTGTATATATATATATATATATATATATATATATATATATATATATATATATATATATATATATATATATATATATATATATATATATATATATATATATATATATATGCATGTCCATCATTTCCCCAAACTCACTCTCACTCTATCTCTCTCTCTCTCTCTCACCCACACTTCATCATTCTCCCTTTCTTTACCTAACTCACTCACTCTCACTTTCTCTCTCCCACAGATGGTGACACGTACCAAGAAAATATTCGTGGGAGGTTTATCAGCTCCCACCACCCTTGAAGACGTCAAGAATTACTTCGAGCAGTTTGGCAGGGTGAGTAACACATTGCTTTCCTTCCTTGACAGCCTTGGTCAACCAGGCTATTGCTGCAAGCGTCGCGCAGGCCTACCCAACCATCAGAGTTGGGTACAGAGGAATATGTGAATTATTGATAATTTTTCCCTATAATCTAGAAATTATTGGGAGTTATCTTGGCATAGATAATAATAATATCATTAATTTTTATTATTAATTATTATAATTATTATTGATAGTTTTGTTGTAATGGCTGTAGTTATTGGGAAGCGCAAAACTCGTAGGGATCGTATGAAGGTTGAGAAATGGGAGATAGGAGATAAGGGAAGCTCTGATACCTAGTATCAAGAGCCCTTACCCAGTATTATGGTGTTAAATAATGTGGGGACGGAGGGAGAGGAGGGAGTGGAATAAGGGAATGGTGGGAGGGGGAGAATGGAAAGGAGTGGGGAGGGGAAGAGAGGAGGGGGAGAGGGGGAGGATAACTCTACAAGGTGGTGGTGGTGGGGGTGGAGGTAGTTGTGATGTTGGTGGTAGTGGTAGTATTGATGGTGGTAATGGTGGAGGTAGTAGTGATGGTGGTGGTGGTAGAGGTGGTGGTAGTGGTGGTGGTAATGGTGGTAGTGGTAGTGGTGGTAGCCAGCACTTGAACAGCTGAAGTTAATTAGGTAAGACAGGTGACTTCCGCCTCCAGCATTGTCATCAGGTACCACGCTCACCTGACTCTCCTGCTCCTCAGGTGGTAAAGTCACCTGTATACGTCAATTTCTGAACAAAATACGCCTATACTTAAATGAGAATATTTTTTTCAAAATGATATCAGCCCAAATTTTAACACACAGGAAAGAAAAGGTAAAAGAACACAGGAGTGAGGAGAATGCAGACCTCATAGCAATCACAGAGAACACTCACATATCTCCACCAAGTACCACATCATCTATGTTTTGATATGTAATGTAACCCATTTAGAGACAGAACTACAGAAGATAAATTGGTCTGTATATTTTGATCTCCTTCTAGGATCCTCTTCAGGCTGACGATGTCAGAAGGGGATTGAAATACACAGATTGGTTAATCTTCTGAGTGTCTGTCTCGTGTGTGTGTGTGTGTGTGTGTGTGTGTGTGTGTGTGTGTGTGTGTGTGTGTGTGTGTGTGTGTGTGTGTGTGTGTGTGTGTGTGTGTGTGTTTAATAATTTGGAAACAGGCGACACTATTTACAAACATTATCTCTGTCCACAGCAGGATTCGAACCTGCATACTCTACATCAAAATACACAGTACTTTAGTCACACAGCCAGATCCAAGACAAGTACGGGCGCCTAGCCGAAACTAGACGGTCACTCCCATACCCCGGAACACCAGGCTTGTCGTAAGTTATTTCATCAGATCTTGTCGTAAAGATTACCAAGTGTTTCCATATGTGCGTTTTCACCAGCCCGCCAGAGCAAGGATTCCTAGAGCCTAGAGGAGGTGTAGATGCTTCCGGAGAGCTAAACCTCCATGGATGGAAAGATCTGCAGAAAAAACAGTTAAACCAGGACTGGAAGATGAAATGAGGACTGGAAGATGAAATGAGGACTGGAAGATGAAATGAGGACTGGAAGATGAAATGAGGACTGGAAGATGAAATGAGGACTGGAAGATGAAATGAGGACTGGAAGATGAAATGAGGACTGGAAGATGAAATGAGGGCTGGAAGATGAACTGAGGACTGGAAGATGAAATGAGGACTGGAAGATGAAATGAGGACTGGAAGATGAAATGAGGACTGGAAGATGAAATGAGGACTGGAAGATGAAATGAGGACTGGAAGATAAAATGAGGACTGGAAGATGAAATGAGGACTGGAAGACGAAATGAGGACTGGAAGAAAGTAAAGGGAGAGGCAGGGTTGCGACACAGAAAGTGCTAAGAGTGTACAATGACTGGTTATTCGACAGTCGACCAGGAACAAAGGACCGAAAATGAGGCACAGAAATATCAGAAAGCATCTCTGTAGCCTCAGTGTGGCAGAGAGAGATGAAAAACACAAGACGTAAGTGTGCAAAAGCCGATTTACTATGCACAGTTTAAAGAGCAGGCACGATCTTTCCCAGGAGGCCACAAGCCAGCAAAGAAGCGGAGCCGGGAGCTATTGTTCGACCCTAACAGATACATATTAGTGAGTGCATGCATTCTCTTCCCCATCTTTCTCTTCTACCCCAGTATATCTAAAGTAAGACTTAAAACATTAGGTTTATTTCCCGTTGCATTAAAACGAGCAGAGGTTTTAGCCAGTGGATGAAAGACTTAAGGAAAAAAAAAAACCCGAACGGGTGCACTTACTGACAGCCAGAATTAAACACAATATTTTTCCTGCTACCAAAAACAATTTACTATATTCGTTCCGGCTATTTTCGGACACAAATCGTAATTTTCCGCGCGAGTTAATGAAAGAGAAATTAAAATAGAATTATACAAATCAGATTGAAACTTGTTTCTCTTATCGGGAATATAATTAAATCAAAAAAAATTTCACCTTGTAAAGAAAGTTATCTTTTATATATATATATATATATATATATATATATATATATATATATATATATATATATATATATATATATATATATATGTAATAAAACCTTAGCGCTTTCGTGTGCTTATACATCTTCAGAGAAACGGGTAGAAGAGGCATGAGAATAAGCCAAATAGGAGAGTTTGGCCAAAAATGCAAGGATGTTTTCTGCCGAATAAGCAGGGTGAAAAAAATTTTTTTCCCCATAAGTCTGCTAAATTCAAAGCGCTTTCGTGACTACTCACATTGTCAAGGAACACTATATATATATATATATATATATATATATATATATATATATATATATATATATATATATATATATATATATATATATATATATATATATATCAGAGGTTATATTAATGGTAATGAGAGAAAACGATGTTAGATAAAGGAGAGGATTGCAGCGGGAAGATTATCAGATGACGCTAATGAACCTGTCTGGCCCCCTGCTGCTGCCTCCTGATTGGTTCAGAGATTACCATCGCCTCTCCTCATTGGTCCGCAGTTTATCAACGTTTCTCCCTGATTGGTCGTTAAGTTTATCTACTTCGTTCTCATTGGTGGATGCAACGTCAAATGAATTCGTCTTTTTTTGTTGTTGTTTCTGGTCGAGGATCAAAACTTTTTTTAATTATATGCTAAAAAAATGGAAATGTATTTGTTGTGTCTTGATATTCCCATTCCTACCCATTCCTGTCTTTATTTCCATTCCTATTTCTCAGTTTTACTCTCGTTTGTATTATTCTTGTTATTACTTTTCATGTCATTTCTATTTTTTAAGTTCTTTTCATTCCACATCCTATTCCAATATCCAACATTCCCATTCCTAACATTCCCTTTCCCAACATTCCCATTCCTAACATTCTCATCCCTAACATTCCCATTCCTAACATTCCCATCCCTAACATTCCCATCCCTAACATTCCCATTCCTAACATTCCCATCCCTAACAGTCCCATCCCTAACATTCCTATTCCTAACATTCCCATCCCTAACATTCCCATCCCTAACATTCTCATCCCTAACAGTCCCATCCCTAACATTCCCATTCCTAACATTCCCATCCCTAACATTCCCATCCCTAACATTCCCATTCCTAACAGTCCCATCCCTAACATTCCTATTCCTAACATTCCCATTCCTAACATTCCCATCCCTAACAGTCCCATCCCTAACATTCCTATTCCTAACATTCCCATCCCTAACATTCCCATCCCTAACATTCTCATCCCTAACAGTCCCATCCCTAACATTCCCATTCCTAACATTCCCATTCCTAACATTCCCATCCCTAACATTCCCATCCCTAACATTCTCATTCCTAACAGTCCCATCCCTAACATTCCCATCCCTAACAGTCCCATCCCTAACATTCCCATTCCTAACATTCCCATTCCTAACATTCCCATCCCTAACAGTCCCATCCCTAACATTCCCATTCCTAACAGTCCCATCCCTAACATTCCCATCCCTAACATTCCCATCCCTAACATTCCCATTCCTAACATTCCCATTCCTAACATTCCCATCCCTAACATTCCCATCCCTAACATTCCCATCCCTAACAGTCCCATCCCTAACATTCTCATTCCTAACAGTCCCATCCCTAACATTCCCATTCCTAACAGTCCCATCCCTAACATTCCCATCCCTAACATTCCCATCCCTAACATTCCCATCCCTAACATTCTCATTCCTAACAGTCCCATCCCTAACATTCTCATTCCTAACATTCCCATCCCTAACATTCCCATCCCTAACATTCTCATTCCTAACAGTCCCATCCCTAACATTCCCATCCCTAACATTCCCATCCCTAACATTCTCATTCCTAACAGTCCCATCCCTAACATTCCCATCCCTAACATTCCCATCCCTAACATTCCCATCCCTAACATTTCCCATTCCTCCTCTCAGGATAAACATTTAACATGACTTTTTCTTAAGGTTTCTCTTAAAGGTCAGTTCCAGCTAAATATGTGGGCCATTTAAAGGTCTTTCTTGCCGCAGGTGGCCATTGCGAGGCCAATACAGACTTTAGGATCAATTTTAAGATGAGTTCCGTCTTAAGAAGAGTACTTACAAGACTTTGCTGTCTCAGGGGGGACATTTAAAGATGATTCTACTGCCAGGTATCCACCGAGACTTCCTCCCTTTCTTCCTCCCTTCATTTCTTTCTCCCTCTGTCTCCCTTTTTCCTCCCTTCCTTTTTCTAACCTTTCCTTTCTCTCTCTCTCCTTCCCTCCCTCCCTTCCTTTCTTCCTTCCTTCCATTCTCTCTCCCTTCCTTCCTCTCTCCCATCCTCCCTCCCTTCCTCCCTCCCTCCCTTTCTCTTTCATTTTTCCCTCCCTTTCTCTGTCCCTCCCTTTTCTCTCACTTCACTTTCACTCTCCCATCCTTCCTCCCTCATTTTTTCTTCTCCCTCTCTTCCTCTTTCAATTACTCCCTCCATTTCTTCCTTCCTTTTTCCTACCTCCTTTTCTCCCACCCTCACTCCGTCCCTCTTTCCCCCTTCCTTCCTGCCTACCTTACTTCGTCGATCCCTAACCCTCCCTTCCCTCTTCCATCCTATAGTCTCCCTTTTCCCCTCCAACCTCTGTATCCTATTCCCTTTCTATTCCACCATGTCTCTGATAATAAATTACTACTACTACTACTACTACTACTTCTGTATTACTACTACTACTTCTGTATTACTACTACTACTTCTGTATTACTACTACTACTTCTGTATTACTACTACTACTTCTGTATTACTACTACTACTACTACTTCTGTATTACTACTACTACTACTACTACTACTACTACTGTATTACTACTACTACTACTACTACTACTACTGCTGCTACTACTACTACTACTACTACTACTGTATTACTGCTACTACTACTACTACTATTACTACTGCTACTACTACTACTACTACTACTGCTACTACTACTACTACTACTACTACTGTATTACTGCTACTACCACTACTACTATTACTACTGCTACTACTACTACTACTACTACTACTACTGCTACTACTACTACTACTACTGTTACTACCTTTATCACTACTGTTACTACCCTTATCACTACTGTTACTACCCTTATCACTACTGTTACTACCCTTATCACTACTGTTACTACCCTTATCACTACTGTTACTACCCTTATCACTACTGTTACTACCCTTATCACTACTGTTACTACCCTTATCACTATTAACAATAATAAAATGAAAATAATAATTGGGAGAACGCCTTTCAAAAGGCGTTTTTTTTACAATGTAGAAAAGGGAGATTTATAATAGAAATCCGACACGGATTTACAAATAGGAAATCCCGTCTTATAGAGTTGCTGAAGTTGTGCGCGTCTCACAGAGATTACTTAACTTCAGACAACATTGCTTCTGAAATTACATGACTTGGCCAATATGACTTAAAATAAAACTGATTTGTAATCTCCGTCTTCAGAGGGGATTTTTTTTTTTAAGTTGTAAATCACTTTGAGTAAATCCGGTAAGAGATGGATTATTTTGGTTCGTTCCCTGTTTAGGATTGATTTTAAATCCAGTAATGGGGAGGTAGTGAATGGTGGGTGAAGAGGAGGGGAGGAGGGGTGAAAAGGAGGGGAGAAGAGGAGGGGTGAAAAGGAGGGGAGAAGAGGAGGGGTGAAGAGTAAGGGATGATAGAAGGAGTGCAAGAAAGAAGAGAGGATTAAGGAAGAGGAGGTATGAGGGAAGAGGAGGTATGAGGGAAGAGGAGGTATGAGGGAAGGGGAGGTATGAGGGAAGGGGAGGTATGAGGGAAGAGGAGGTATGAGGGAAGAGGAGGTATGAGGGAAGAGGAGGTATGAGGGAAGAGGAGGTATGAGGGAAGGGGAGGTATGAGGGAAGAGGAGGTATGAGGGAAGAGGAGGTATGAGGGAAGAGGAGGTATGAGGGAAGGGGAGGTATGAGGAAGAGGAGGTATGAGGGAAGAGGAGGTATGAGGGAAGAGGAGGTATGAGGGAAGAGGAGGTATGAGGGAAGAGGAGGTATGAGGGAAGAGGAGGTATGAGGGAAGAGGAGGTATGAGTGAAGAGGAGGTATGAGTGAAGAGGAGGTATGAGGGAAGGGGAGGTATGAGGGAAGAGGAGGTATGAGGGAAGAGGAGGTATGAGGGAAGAGGAGGTATGAGGGAAGAGGAGGTATGAGGGAAGAGGAGGTATGAGGGAAGGGGAGGTATGAGGGAAGAGGAGGTATGAGGGAAGAGGAGGTATGAGGGAAGAGGAGGTATGAGGGAAGGGGAGGTATGAGGGAAGAGGAGGTATGAGGGAAGAGGAGGTATGAGGGAAGAGGAGGTATGAGGGAAGAGGAGGTATGAGGGAAGAGGAGGTATGAGTGAGGAGGAGGTATGAGGGAAGAGGAGGTATGAGGGAAGAGGAGGTATGAGGGAAGAGGAGGTATGAGTGAAGAGGAGGTATGAGTGAGGAGGAGGTATGAGGGAAGAGGAGGTATGAGGGAAGAGGAGGTATGAGGGAAGAGGAGGTATGAGGGAAGAGGAGGTATGAGGGAAGAGGAGGTATGAGGGAAGGGGAGGTATGAGGGAAGAGGAGGTATGAGGGAAGAGGAGGTATGAGGGAAGAGGAGGTATGAGTGAAGAGGAGGTATGAGGGAAGAGGAGGTATGAGGGAAGAGGAGGTATGAGGGAAGAGGAGGTATGAGGGAAGAGGAGGTATGACGGAAGAGGAGGTATGAGGGAAGAGGAGGTATGAGGGAAGAGGAGGTATGAGGGAAGAGGAGGTATGAGTGAAGAGGAGGTATGAGGGAAGAGGAGGTATGAGGGAAGAGGAGGTATGAGGGAAGAGGAGGTATGAGGGAAGAGGAGGTATGACGGAAGAGGAGGTATGAGGGAAGAGGAGGTATGAGGGAAGAGGAGATATGAGGGAAGAGGAGGTATGAGGGAAGAGGAGGTATGAGGGAAGAGGAGGTATGAGGGAAGAGGAGGTATGAGGGAAGAGGAGGTATGAGGGATATGAGGGGAGGAGGTATGAAGAGGAGGTATGAGGGAAGAGGAGGTATGAGTGAAGAGGAGGTATGAGGGAAGAGGAGGTATGAGGGAAGAGAAGGTATGAGGGAAGAGGAGGTATAAGGGAAGAGAAGAGCATGAAAGAAGTGAATAATAGGAAGGAATAAAGGGGAAGAGAGAGTATGATGTTGGCTGGAATGACTAAAAAACAGTTGAACGATGGATTGAAAAAAGAAAAAGAAAGAAGAGAAGAAGTGAAATTTTTCGTTCTCCCTTGATACCTAAAAATGATATGGTTGATAATATTCAACCCCCCTTCCCTGTCTGCTCTTCCCCTCCTCCTCCCCCACTCATCCCCTTTCACCCCAAACCCACTCATCCCCTACTCCTTACCCTCAACCACTAATCCCCTCATTTACCTCCACCCACTCAACCCTCCCTCTCTCTCCTTTCTCGCCTCCCCCCACTCATCCCACTCTCCCACCACCCCCTCCCCATCACATAACGATAGCCACGATATCTTACTCAGGCTGTGAGTTCTCAGATCACCTCCCCGCGATAATTACGATATACAACCACAATAAACGAGCGACTGTGCAATTCGCACCCTAAAAGTCGCGATAACCG
>NC_091355.1:1195514-1238014 GCF_038502225.1 Cherax quadricarinatus
AGAATGGCCAAATATTGTGCCCAGCGCCACCTAGAATGGTAAAAAATCATACTACTGCCAAGAAATGACCAGTCACAGGTATCTCACAGAATCCTGGAACAGCTGAACTAAAAAAATTGACAAAAATACAAGATATTCTTAACCCAGGAAGAAAAATTTTTTCCCCTCCCATTTCTCTTCCCATTTCCCCTCCCATTTCTCTTCCCATTTCCCCTCCCATTTCCCCTCCCATTTCCCCTCCCATTTCCCCTCCCATTTCCCCTCCCATTTCTCTTCCCATTTCCCCTCCCATTTCCCCTCCCATTTCTCTTCCCATTTCCCCTCCCATTTCCCCTCCCATTTCTCTTCCCATTTCCCTTCCCATTTCCCCTCCCATCTCCATTCCCATTTCCCCTCCCATTTCCCCCACTTATTTCTTTTCCATTATCCTCCCTGTTCCCCTCCCATTTCCCCCACCCATTTCTTTTCTATTCCCCACCCAGTTCCCCTATTTCCCCCTCCCATTTCCTTTCCATTCCCATCCCAATTTCCTTCCCATTCCCCCTCCCAGTTCTCTCCCATTCCCCTCCCAGTTCCCTTCCATTCCCCTTACAATCCTCTTCCCAGTTCCTCTCCCATTCTCTTCTACTACCTCTCAACTTCTCCTTTATCTTCCCATTTTCCTCCTCCCATTGCCCTTCCTCTCTCATTTCCCCCTCTCCCATTTCTCCTCCCCCCCTCTTCTCCCCCCCCCATACCAAACTACCTAAAATGAGTTGGATTATGGGTGCAGGTGCTGCTAACTTCTTTAGTGCAGGATTTAGCCCCAGGATAATGTCCGGAATTGGTTTAAAGTACCCCAGGGGTGGAAGGATACCCTGGGGGAGAGAGGCATACCCTGGGGGAGGGGGATACCCGAAGGGATAGGCAAAATGGGCCTTCAGAATCGAAATTTTTTGCGCCTGTAGTCGGCTCCCTGGGTCGTCGCACCCGACCTCCCCCACTGAACTCCATCGGCACAGTCCCAGACCCGGCTTCCTGGTCCCAGAGTAGGCTTTCTGGTTCCAAAGTAGGCTTCCTGGTCCCGCAACCGGCTTCCTGATCCCAGGCTCGACTTTCTGGTCACACTCCCGGCTTCCCAGTTCCACAACCGGCTTCCTGGTCCCACAACCGGCTTCCTAATCAGACTCGACTTTCTGCTCACACACACGGCTTCCTGGGCACACACCCGACTTCCTAGTCCCACAACCGGCTTCTTGGTCCAATGCCTGCCTTCCCGGTCCCAGACCCGGCTTTCTGATCTCAAACTCTGCTTCCGGGTCCAAGACCCGGCTTTCCAGTCCCAGACCCGGCTTCCTGCTCCCAAACCCTGCTTCCAGGTTCACACCCGGCTTCCCAGTCCCAGATCCGGCTTTCTGGTTTATGATTTGGTCATTCAGATTGATGGTGGTAGCAGCACATAGTGTAGACACCACATTCCCGTTGATCAGATGGCAGCTGAATTTATAGGCTTAAATCCGTTTTTTGAGGGGATGTTAATGGAGTTTAAAGCGGATTTAAATCTATAAACTCAACTGCCATTTGATCAACGGGACTGTGGTGTCTACCTTACACTGTGTGTAAGGTAGACACGAGGGTCATTAAGGTTACATGTCACCTGTTCACTACAGGTCAAGAATACTTTAATACTTAAAATAAGGATAAAGTGTATATACACTGTATATACACTGTATATATACTGTATATACACTGTATATACACTGTATATATACTGTATATACACTGTATATACACTGTATATACACTGTATATACAAGTGTATATACACTGATATATACACTTGTTTTACTTAAAATTTACAAGCTAAGAGCTGTTATCTTACCTCAGCTCATTTACAAGCTAAGAGTTATCTTACCTCAGCTCATTTACAAGCTAAGAGCTGTTATCTTACCTCAGCTCATTTACAAGCTAAGAGCTGTTATCTTACCTCAGCTCATTTACAAGCTAAGAGCTGTTATCTTACCTCAGCACATTTACAAGCTAAGAGCTGTTATCTTACCTCAGCTCATTTACAAGCTAAGAGCTGTTGTCTTACCTCAGCTCATTTACAAGCTAAGAGCTGTTATCTTACCTCAGCTCATTTACAAGCTAAGAGCTGTTATCTTACCTCAGCTCATTTACAAGCTAAGAGTTATCTTACCTCAGCTCATTTACAAGCTAAGAACTGTTATCTTACCTCAGCTCATTTACAAGCTAAGAGTTATCTTACCTCAGCTCATTTACAAGCTAAGAGCTGTTATCTTACCTCAGCTCATTTACAAGCTAAGAGCTGTTGTCTTACCTCAGCACATTTACAAGCTAAGAGCTGTTATCTTACCTCAGCACATTTACAAGCTAAGAGCTGTTATCTTACCTCAGCACATTTACAAGCTAAGAGCTGTTATCTTACCTCAGCACATTTACAAGCTAAGAGCTGTTATCTTACCTCAGCACATTTACAAGCTAAGAGCTGTTATCTTACCTCAGGTCATTTCAAGGCCCGTCCCTGTGTAAGGTATAAAACCATCCCCCAGGATGCCACACACACCAGTCGACTAACACCGTCCACTACTGAGGATGCTCCCCACACCCAACTCCGCCAGGGTCATTCCCCAACATGAACTAACACCGTCAAGGCGCTATTCACCTAGAGAAGGAGGACACGCAACACTGCATAGGACACATTTCGACCTAGGAAATCGAGACTGTCCTCAGTTAACCTTAGCTGGCGCAGAGCCACTGACTAAATATTTCTATCTGATCCATCGAATCTTGTCTCATTCTTATGAACTATTCGTCGAGCGCATCAGTGCCCAGCTGTAATATTTCTTGCTGGATTCATCGAACTGTGGTGATGTGTAGGAACGTGGTGTGTGCTGAACGTGGGTGATGATGTTTCTGGGTGAGGGTGCCTAGGAACGTGGGTGATGGATGATAGGAACGTGGGTGATAGATGCTAGGAACGTGGGTGATGGATGCTGGGAACGTGGGTGATGGATGCTAGGAACGTGGGTGATGGATGCTGGGAACGTGGGTGATGGATGCTAGGAACGTGGGTGATGGATGCTGGGAACGTGGGTGATGGATGCTAGGAACGTGGGTGATGGATGCTGGGAACGTGGGTGATGGATGCTGGGAACGTGTGATGGATGCTGGAACGTGGGTGATGGATGCTAGGAACGTGGGTGATGGATGCTCGGAACGTGGGTGATGGATGCTGGGAACGTGGTGATGGATGCTGGGAACGTGGGTGATGGATGCTAGGAACGTGGGTGATGGATGCTGGAACGTGGGTGATGGACGCTGGGAACGTGGGTGATGGATGCTGGAACGTGGGTGATGGATGCTGGAACGTGGGTGATGGATACTGGGAACGTGGGTGATGGATGCTGGAACGTGGGTGATGGATGCTGGGAACGTGGGTGATGGATGATGGAACGTGGGTGATGGATGCTGGGAACATGGGTGATGGATGCGAGGAACGTGGGTGATGGATGCTGAGAACGTGGGTGATGGATGCTGGGAACGTGTGTGATGGATGCTGGGAACGTGGGTGATGGATGCTGGGAACGTGGGTGATGGATGCTGGGAACGTGGGTGATGGATGCTAGGAACGTGGGTGATGGATGCTGGGAACGTGTGTGATGGATGCTGGGAACGTGGGTGATGGATGCTGGAAACGTGTGTGATGGATGCTGGAACGGGTGATGGATGCGGAACGTGGTGATGGATGCTGGGAACGTGGGTGATGGATGCTTGGAACGTGGGTGATGGATGCTGGAACGTGGTGATGGATGCTCGGAACGTGGGTGATGGACGCTGGGAACGTGGGTGATGGATGCTGGGAACGTGGGTGATGGATGATGGAACGTGGGTGATGGATGCTGGGAACGTGGGTGATGGATGCTAGGAACGTGGGTGATGGATGCTGGGAACGTGGGTGATGGATGCTGGGAACGTGTGTGATGGATGCTGAGAACGTGTGTGATGGATGCTGAGAACGTGTGTGATGGATGCTGGAAACGTGTGTGATGGATGCTGGGAACGTGGGTGATGGATGCTGGGAACGTGGGTGATGGATGCTGGGAACGTGGGTGATGGATGCTGGGAACGTGTGTGAGGGATGCTGAGAACGTGGTGATGGATGCTGGAACGTGGTGATGGATGCTGGGAACGTGGGTGATGGTGGAACGTGGGTAATGGATGCTAGGAACGTGGGTGATGGATGCTGGGAACGTGGGTGATGGATGCTGGGAACGTGGGTGATGGATGCTAGGAACGTGGGTGATGGATGCTGGGAACGTGGGTGATGGATGCTGGGAACGTGGGTGATGGATGCTGGGAACGTGGGTGATGGATGCTGGGAACGTGGGTGATGGATGCTGGGAACGTGGGTGATGGATGCTGGAAACGTGTGTGATGGATGCTGGGAACGTGGGTGATGGATGCTGGGAACGTGGGTGATGGATGCTGGGAACGTGGGTGATGGATGCTGGGAACGTGGGTGATGGATGCTGGGAACGTGGGTGATGGATGCTAGGAACGTGGGTGATGGATGCTGGGAACGTGGGTGATGGATGCTGGGAACGTGGGTGATGGATGCTGGGAACGTGGGTGATGGATGCTGGGAACGTGGGTGATGGATGCTGGGAACGGGTATGGTGTGGGACGTGATGGATGCTGGGAACGTGGGTGATGGATGCTAGGAACGTGGGTGATGGATGCTGGGAACGTGGTGATGGATGCTGGAACGTGGGTGATGATGCTGGAACGTGGTGATGGATGCTGGAACGTGGGTGATGGATGCTGAACGTGGGTGATGGATGCTGGAACGTGTGATGATGGATGATCGGAACGTATGATGCGAGAATATGTGATGATGCTAATGTGATGATGATATGATTATATATATATATATATAATATATATATATAAAATATATATATATATATAAATAATATATATATATATATATATATAACTCCTTCAATCCTACCTCAACCCCTCCAGTTTCCCTCCATCAACCTTTATTCCTTCCCCTCCATCCCTATATCTATCTTCTTCAATCCATACCTCCTCCCCTCCCCCCTCCCTCCTTCCCTCCCCCCTCCCTCCTCCCCTCCCCCTCCCTCCTTCCCTCCCCCCTCCCTCCTCCCCTCCCCCCTCCCTCCTCCCCTCCTCCTCCCTCCTCTCCTCCCCCCTCCTCCTCCTCCCCTCCCTCCTCCCCTCCCCCTCCCTCCCTCCCCCTCCCCTCCCTCCTCTCCCCCCTCCTCCCCCCCTCCCTCCTCCTCCTCCCCCTCCTCCTCCCTCCCCTCCTCCTCCCTCCCCCCTCCCTCCTTCCCTCCCTGTCTGTCATTTTGGAGGAAGAATGACATAATATTGGGAGAGTGACTTACTTGTTTATGTGTTTTATTGTTGTTTATTATAGCTGAGTCAGCCTTATGGTGGCATGGATGCCTCTTCATGGTGATGGTAGGGAGGGAGAGGGGGGGAGATGGAGGCCCCTTCATGGTGATGGTAGGGAGGGAGAGGGGGGGAGACGGAGGCCCCTTCATGGTGATGGTAGAGAGGGAGTGACGGAGGAAAAGGAGAGAAGAAAGAGGAGAGAAAGATATATAGACAGATAGATAGATAGGTAGATATATATATATATATATATATATATATATATATATATATATATATATATATATATATATATATATATATATATATATATATAGATAGATAGATTGATAGATCTGTCATTTCAGCAGAGTCTTCAACATAGGAGGGATGTGGGTGGCCTTACTGTTATGTACAAGGCCAATATTGTCAAAATACCACACTTGGATCCACTTCGAGGACAGCGTGAAACAAGCTTTTATGCCACAAGACGGGCAGAAAGCAGCAACTTCACTCTGGCTGTACCCTTCTCCAGAACATCACTCCATCTGAGATCATACATACCCAGTATGACTCGAGTATGGAACACATTCGTACAACATAATGATGTCAACGAGATAAAGTCAGTTGATCAAATGAAAATGCTGGCCCACAGATGGCTCCAACTTCATCCTGTTCCCTACTTGTATGTCTCATAACAATAAAAATGCTTTCAAATGAGCTGATGTAGGTAACAGCTCTTAGCTTGCCAATAAAGTTAGGAATCCTTAACCTGTAAATAGCTTGTCAATAAAGCTAGGGATCCTTAACTTTGTCAAACCCTGTTTAAAAGAGAGAGAGAGAGAGAGAGAGAGAGAGAGAGAGAGAGAGAGAGAGAGAGAGAGAGAGAGAGAGAGAGAGAGAGAGAATATATTACCAACAGGAGATGGAAGGATGTACGTATATACAATTTAAATAGGCAGATAAGCAGACTAAATGAGTAAATGGCAGTAGAGGTTTATTGATTGCCGCTCGCTCTCTCTCTCTCTCTCTCTCTCTCTCTCTCTCTCTCTCTCTCTCTCTCTCTCCGAACAAAAAGCTTAACACAAAAATAACTCCGGTGCGTGCGTATACGCTATTAGTCATTCCTACAGGAATATGTGCTTCCCTGACTGCACCTCCGTATACGCAAGTGTGAACACTAGCATGGTGTAAGTATGTACATTCTCTCCCTCGTTCTCTTCTTCTCTCCTCTCTATCTCTCCCTATCACGAGCACCACTACTCTTCCCAGTACGTGTCCAGGGTGGTACAATAAACCAGCTTAGCCCAGTAACAATCAGGAACGGAACATGATGTTAGAGACAATGCTATTTTTGCAGTGTTACTTGTGTTCCCAAGAGCAGAAAGTATGTCCACTGCATGATTATGTACAAGATTCCAGCACATGTTAAAAGAGCTTAAAAGAGTTAAAGAGAAACACTCTTAGCTACAAGAATGATAACACTCTCATACAGAAGAGCGGATCTAATTATTGTGTTTACTAGTTGGAGGCACGAGAGGGTCTGATGGTGTGAGGTTACCTTCCCAGCCTACCCACCCTCACCCTGAAACATTAGAAGGCCGCAGCATCTAGTTAACCAACTCAATTCTAAAGAACAAAAAGGCACAGTGCCGTGACTGGAACAATACACAAATAACACGCATATAAGAGAGAGAAGCTCAGGACAACGTTCGTGTCCGACTTGGACCTGGTTCTCTCACCTTCATGTGACACACATTGGTCCACGTCTGACCGAAACGTCACGACAAGCTTCTCTGTCCTATGTGCGGGCTATTTGTGTATTGTACAATTCAGTTATAGAATGCTGGACGCTTTACTAGAGGGCTTTGGGTAGCTTGCTTCCTTCTAGCTAAGACGGCATGCAGGAGAGTGGCCTATATATGACTCATTCGAAAACACTGAAAGGTGAATGTGTTTCAGAGCCACGAACACTCAACACTGCGCGTTGATACACTCCCTTCCCTCTCATCCCTCCGATCTTCCCTCCCTCCCTTCCTATCCTCCCTCCTTCCTTCCCTCCCTCCCTCCTTCCTTTCCTCCTTCCTTCACTCCCTCTCCTGGTTTCACACCGCATTCCATTGCTTTATAATTAAGCGTCAACCTAAATTTGCAATTGAAATTTGAATTTTGCGTCTGCGACTCCATGGTGTGAGGGGAGGGGGACCAGAAGCTGGGTGATGGAAGGAGGGAGGGGGTACAGGAGAGCCGTGGGGGAATAAGGACATGAGAGGTAGGGGAAATGAGGGTCCAAGAAGGAATGTCCAAAAATAAATTTGGGAAGTAGGGGGTTCCAGAAGAGGTGTGGGGAAAGGGGAGGGACCAGAAAGAGATGTGAGGGAATGGGAGTCATCCCTCCGTAATGGGGAAGGACTTCGGATTTTTATTTTATCCCCATTCATCGATTTTTTAAGTATTGATTTAGATGTACAGCTGCCACAGTAGGGGTGACACAGTTACCAGCATGGCACGAGGACAGATCACAGTAGGGGTGACATTCATCAGTATAACATAAGGACAGGTAACAGTAGGGGTGACACAGTTACCAGCATGACACGAGGATACGTCATAGTAAGGGATGATATAGTCACCAATATGACATGAGGTTACGTCACAGTTGGGGTGACTTAGATCATTCAGTTACCCCTACTGTGGATAGTTTCTCATTAGTTACGGGTTACTGAAGTGACTTATTAATCCCGAACGTAAGTTGGAGATTAATAACATGGGATCCCCAGCTACCCATGACCACCCAATAAATACCCACATCTACCCACGACCACCCAAAAACCACCCACAGCCACCCAACATATGTGTAAATTAAAGCCACACTCACACGGAACCTGGTACGAGAAATGAGAATGATTTACTAAGCATCTCACAGGAATGCTGATAACCTGCCATATTGTCACTAATTACCGCATGTTCTGGCATATAAGACGCACATTTTTCTCCCTAAAAGTCTTGGAAAAATCAGCCTGAGCCTTATATGCTCAAGGTCAGGGTCAAGAGTAGGCTCTAAGTTACGTTTTAGCAGTTGTTTACTAACGTTAGGTTATGCTCGTGCGCCTTATATGCCGGAATATATGGCAATAAAGATCATATGTGAATAGTGGGACGTGAGTAACGATTGTCTTGTTATGGTGACACTTTCGAAACCGTGATATAGGCTGCAAATCGAGTTTTGATAACGTTTCGCCCTGTGTAAAACAAAATTTCATTGACTTTGGTAAAGTTTGACACCTATCGAAATGTGATTATGGGATAACGTTTCGTTTTCTGATTATTTGATGTAAAGGTCTGCAAAGAGAGAAACGTAGTTGAAAGTTGACCTTTCGCTCAAGTTTATGAGTTTATGGTTCACATCCTGAGCGAGGTTTCAGTCCCAGTGCCCATGCACTTAGTGATTCATAGATGTTTCGACCAGTTTCTCTTCCCTTTGAATAATCTAGATGAGTCGACCTATACCTCTGACTGACTTGGTCGACCTGTATCTCTCAATGACTTGGTCGACCTGTATCTCTCAATGACTTGGTTGACCCGCATCTCTGAATGATGACTTTGTCGACCTGTATCGCTAACTTGGTCAACCTGTATCTCTGAATGACTTAGTCGACCTGTATCTCTGAATGACTTAGTCGACCTGTATCTCTGAATGACTTAGTCGACCTGTATCTCTGAATAACTTAGTCGACCTGTATCTCTGAATAACTTAGTCGACCTGTATCTCTGAATGGCTTAGTCGACCTCTATCTCTGAATGATGACTTTGTTGACCTGTATCGCTAACTTGGTCAACCTGTATCTCTGAATGACTTAGTCGACCTGTATCTCTGAATGACTTAGTCGGCCTGTATCTCTGAATAACTTAGTCGACCTGTATCTCTGAATGACTTAGTCGGCCTGTATCTCTGAATGACTTAGTCGACCTCTATCTCTGAATGATGACTTTGTTGACCTGTATCGCTAACTTGGTCGACCTATATCTCTGAATGACTTAGTCGACCTGTATCTCTGAATGACTTAGTCGACCTCTATCTCTGAATGATGACTTTGTTGACCTGTATCGCTAACTTGGTCAACCTGTATCTCTGAATGACTTAGTCGACCTGTATCTCTGAATGACTTAGTCGGCCTGTATCTCTGAATGACTTAGTCGACCTATATCTCTGAATGATGACTTAGTCGACCTGTATCTCTGAATGACTTAGTCGACCTCTATCTCTGAATGATAACTTTGTTGACCTGTATCGCTAACTTGGTCAACCTGTATCTCTGAATGACTTAGTCGACCTGTATCTCTGAATGACTTAGTCGACCTGTATCTTGGTGTTTGGTTCCATGTTCAAAGTCTCAAAGTGGGGAACACAAGCCCCTTGCTAAATCATTTTGATTAATATTGTGAGATTAATATTTATATTAAAAACGGCGACGTGCAGATAATAACCTGCCTCTATTAACTACAACAACAGATTATAGTCTGCCTCTTATTCAAAAATCTGCTGACAGACCCAACGAGCCTAGCCTATGGCCGGGTTCCGAGAGCAGTAAGACTCTCGAAACTCATCAAAGGTACAAAAGTTAGCTGATTATCTATGACCCACCTGGCTTACCCTCCTGACGGACTCGGAGTTGCAATCTGTGTTCCATTGTATTTATCCACTGAGCTCTCTCTCTCTCTCTCTCTCTCTCTCTCTCTCTCTCTCTCTCTCTGTCGGGTTCGTCTGCCGGCTGCTTTTGCTTATTAATTTCAGCCGTGATGGAGTGAGTTTATTTTTTATAGAGAAAGCCTTGACAACTTCTCTGCCGTCCTGTGCTTTACCTCCGCATTTTCTGAGTCGTTTGTCATTGTGACTGCGTGTGTGCACACAGATGAGTGCGTATGCACGACACATACACGCGCGTACACACACACACACACACACACACACACACACACACACACACACACACACACACACACTACGCACGCATATACAACAGGCCTAGTGTCTAATCGACATGTACTTAGGACAAAATGGCAACTAAGACTCGCACGAACACACACAAAACGAAAAGGCGGGGACCAAGAACTGTGACTCGACTCCTACAACTACAAACAGGTAAGTACAAATAGGTAAGTGCGCGTGCACACACACACAAACACACACACGCACACACCAGGAGAGGGAGCAGTCTTAGCACTTGGACAAGGGGTCAGGGGAGGGGGTCGTGATAGCGTGGGGTCAGGGAAAGAGGTCATGATAGCGTGGGGTCAGGGGAGAGGGTCATGATAGCGTGGGGTCAGGCAAAGAGGTCATGATAGCGTGGGGTCAGGGGAAGGGGTTATGATAACGTGGGGTCATGAAAAGGGACCATGATAGCGTGGGGTCAGGGGAGGGAGTCATGATAGCGTGGGGTCAGGGGAGGGGGGTCGTGATAACGTGGGGTCAGGGAGGGGGTCGTGATAGCGTGGGATCAGGGGAGGAGGTCATGATAGCTTGGAGTCAGGGAAAAAGGGTCATGATAGCGTGGGGTCAGGGGAGGGGGTTATGATAACGTGAGGTCAGGGGAGGGGGGTCGTGATAGCGTGGGATCAGGGGAGAGGGTCATGATAGCGTGGGGTCAGGGAGAGAGGTCATGATAGCGTGGGGTAAGAGGAGGGGGTTATGATAACGTGGGGTCAGGGGAGGGGGGTCGCGATAGCGTGGGGTCAGGGGAGGGAGTCATGATAGCATGGGGTCAAGGGAGGGAGTCATGATAGCATGGGGTCAGGGGAGAGGGTCGTGATAGCGTGGGGTCAAGGAACTGAGTCATGATAGCTTGGGGTCAGGGGTGGGGGTCGCAATAGCGTGGGGTCAGGGGAGGGGGTCGCAATAGCGTGGGGTCAGGGGAGGGGGGTCGTGATAGCATGGGGTCAGGGGAGGGGGGTCGTGATAGCATGGAGCCAGGGGAGGGGGGTCGTGATAGCATGGGGTCAGCGAAAGGAGTCATGATAGCGTGGGGTCAGGGAAAGGAGTCATGATAGCGTGGGGCCAGCGAAAGGAGTCATGATAGCGTGGGGTCAGGGAAAGGAGTCATGATAGCGTGGGGTCAGGGAAAGGAGTCATGATAGCGTGGGGTCAGGGAAGGGGGTCATGATAGCATGGGGTCAGGGGAGGGGGGTCGTGATAGCATGGAGCCAGGGGAGGGGGGTCGTGATAGCATGGGGTCAGCGAAAGGAGTCATGATTGCGTGGGGTCAGGGAAAGGAGTCATGATAGCGTGGGGCCAGCGAAAGGAGTCATGATAGCGTGGGGTCAGCGAAAGGAGTCATGATAGCGTGGGGTCAGGGAAAGGAGTCATGATAGCGTGGGGTCAGGGAAGGGGGTCATGATAGCATGGGGTCAGGGGAAGGGGGTCGTGATAGCGTGGGGTCAGGGAAGGGGGTCATGATAGCATGGGGTCAGGGGAAGGGGGTTGTGATAGCGTGGGGTCAGGGAAGGGGGTCATGATAGCATGGGGTCAGGGGAAGGGGGTCGTGATAGCGTGGGGTCAGGGAAGGGGGTCATGATAGCATGGGGTCAGGGGAAGGGGGTTGTGATAGCGTGGGGTCAGGGAAGGGGGTCATGATAGCAGGGGGTCTGGGGACGGGGGTCGTGATAGCGTGGGGTCAGGGAAGGGGGTCATGATAGCATGGGGTCAGGGGAAGGGGATTGTGATAGCGTGGGGTCAGGGAAGGGGGTCATGATAGCATGGGGTCAGGGGAAGGGGGTTGTGATAGCGTGGGGTCAGGGAAGGGGGTCATGATAGCATGGGGTAAGGGGAAGGGGGTCGTGATAGCGTGGGGTCAGGGAAGGGGGTCATGATAGCATGGGGTCAGGGAAAGGAGTCATGATAGCGTGGGGTCAGGGAAGGGGGTCATGATAGCATGGGGTAAGGGGAAGGGGGTCGTGATAGCGTGGTGTACACACATTAGCATATTACTTTACTGTTGTGTAACCCTGAGTTAATATGGCCCAGCTGGGTGTTAAGGCTGGCGGATTTACAACCAATATAGGTATTGAAATTCACTTCGATTTACGCCAGCGTCACTAGACGGTCTCCGGCGCAGCCGGGAATGACTTCTCACTAAAACTCTAGTGGCAATAAAACATTTATATAACTCTTGTCTCGTTTTACGTTTGCTACGAGAATTATTTTCCCCTCTCCTTTTCCCTTTCGTTCCCTTTCCCCTCTCTGTCCCTTTACCCTCATCTTCCTTTTCCTCCTCCTTCCTTTCTCTCCCTCCCTCCATTAATCCCTATTATACACGAACACTTGCTCACCATCAGTTTCTATTTATCGCTTTACTTTACTCTTCCTCTTCCTCTTTCTGTCCCTACTCTTTCTTCAGCAAAAAATAGGTAATACGAATATTATTATAATGACAGTTTGAAACACACACACACACACACACACACACACACACACACAGAGGCACCATACATAGCTTTAAGACGAGGTATGTTGAAGCTTATGGAGCAGGGAAAGAGAAGACCTATTTGCGATAAGTGAAGATGCGGGGCCAGGAGCTGAGTCTCAACCCCTGCAATATATATATATATATATATATATATATATATATATATATATATATATATATATATATATATATATATATATATATATATATATATATATATATACTGTGTGTTACAAAAAACGCGATTTCTAATAATAACAGAGATCTCCAGTGAATACTAGAAAGGACTGCCCTTCTAGCATCCAGCTTGTTACTGGGTTTTTGTAACAAGTAGTCGGTATCCTGGTCCAATTATCCAGTAGAATTCAGTAAGATTCAATAGTGCTTCAGGATTACAACTGGTAGGCTACTAACTAAAGAAATTAAAATTTAATAAGTTTATTAATAATAAAGTCGTCTAGGCGTGTAAGATCAAAGTATATTATAGTAATCATAATAATCAAAATAATTAAAATAATCACTTCTCTCGTGTACAGTAGTATTGTGCTGAAGGTACATATCACATCTTAATGGCTTTTAAGTACCATCTGGTACATTGTTAACATTTAATAACATATATATATATATATATATATATATATATATATATATATATATATATATATATATATATATATATATATATATATATATACAAGTAAGTTTGTTTGTAAGTGCTATAAGTAGTTCGCTATGACTCAAGACTCGACTAGACTTAACCAGTGACTGACTAAAAGTCCTCACATAAACTAACTTCTTGACCAACCTGGCAATCAGAACAGCTTGCTTGAACAATAAAGCGACTGTTAAGCAGAACAGCAACATAACAAGCAACTGCGACACAGAATCAGGACCAAGAAGATAATATAACGACACTAAGTAGGGACCATCTGCAGATCCTCCACAAAAGTCACAAAACTCCCATACTACTGAATCTAAGTTCAGCATAAGAAAATCCCCGACTGTGACAGTACACAGATACCAGTACAAGTTAGATCAGAAGCTACAGCTCAGGACCTGAGTTGCTCAGAGTATCTATGTGACCCACAACCTCAGTACAACGTCGAAAATCACTAAGTCTATACAATGTTCTGTGAACAGAGTTACATAGAACCAACAACAAGAAAGCGACAAAGACGATCTTCCAACAAGAGCCCGCAAGGGAGAGCTAGAGGCACATCTTGTTAGAAGAACGTCAAACAGACAATAGACCGCGCAGGCCAGGCAGACTACTCCAGGTTAGGTGTGATCACCCCCCCCCCTGATCACGTGACTCTCCGTGAACTGCTGCTGCCCAGCAACACAGAGAAACCAGCAGCATAACGAGCGAAGTCAAAAAACTACAGTAGTTAGACAGTGTTGTCAGCTTCTTAATACTTGAACTATGAGCACTGAGTAATATATAAATGTTACATCCTACCTAATAATATAACTAAATCAAATAATAATATAAAGCAATATATTTATCATTTAGCTAATATCGCAAATATAAGCAATATAAAATTATATGAACAGGTAATATACATTATATACATTGTGACCCATTCAGGGGTCGCAATAATACATATATACATATATACATATATACATATACATACATACATATATACATACATACATATATACATATAAACATACATATATATATATATATATTAATTATATTAAGAGTATTTAAGGTATTTACAATATATTATAAAGCCTAAGGTTTGTTAACAGAGAAAGAACAACGTACGGAAGAATGGAACGTCAGAATAACGTACGGAAGAATGGAACGTCAGAATAACGTACGGAAGAATGGAACGTCAGAATAACGTACGGAAGAATGGAACGTCAGAATAACGTACGGAAGAATGGAACGTCAGAATAACGTACGGAAGAATGGAACGTCAGAATAACGTACGGAAGAATGGAACGTCAGAATAACGTACGGAAGAATGGAACGTCAGAATAATGTACGGAAGAATGGAACGTCAGAATAACGTACGGAAGAATGGAACGTCAGAATAACGTACGGAAGAATGGAACGTCAGAATAACGTACGGAAGAATGGAACGTCAGAATAACGTACGGAAGAATGGAACGTCAGAATAACGTACGGAAGAATGGAACGTCAGAATAACGTACGGAAGAATGGAACGTAAGAATAACGTACGGAAGAATGGAACGTCAGAGTAACGTACGGAAGAATGGAATAAGAGACACTAGAATAATACATTAAATGTGTAGTAGAATAAGAGAAAATTGAGATTGTGGAGACGATAAAGATGTAGATGGAGAAGGAGAAGAGAAAAAGATAAATGAGAATAGAAAGAGAAGAGGAGGGAAATAGAAAGAAAATAATAATGGAAGTAAAAAGAAGTTGCAGACGAAGAAGACGAACAAAAAGACGACCAAGAAGATGACCAAGAAGACAAGAAAGGCGATCGAAAAGACGATCAAAAAGACGAAGATGACGATCAAGACGACGAAGAAGAGGAAGAAGATCAATAACAAAAAAAGAAAAAGAAAATAATTCCAAGAAACAGAATAAAAATAAGAAAGAGGTGGATAAAAACAGAAGACGAAGAAAAATGATTCAAGAAGAAATAAGAGAAGAATGAACGGGTGGTGAAAGTGGTATTAAAGAGGGCATAAAGTGGAATTAAAGAGGACATAAAGTGGTATTAAAGAGGGCATAAAGTGGTATTAAAGAGGGCATAAAGTGGTATTAAAGAGGGCATAAAGTGGAATTAAAGAGGGCATAAAGTGGTATTAAAGAGGGCATAAAGTGGTATTAAAGAAGGCATAAAGTGGTATTAAAGAGGGCATAAAGTGGTATTAAAGAGGGCATAAAGTGGTATTAAAGAGGGCATAAAGTGGTATTAAAGAGGGCATAAAGTGGTATTAAAGAGGGCATAAAGTGGTATTAAAGAAGGCATAAAGTGGTATTAAAGAGGGCATAAAGTGGTATTAAAGAAGGCATAAAGTGGTATTAAAGAGGGCATAAAGTGGTATTAAAGAGGGCATAAAGTGGTATTAAAGAGGGCATAAAGTGGTATTAAAGAGGGCATAAAGTGGTATTAAAGAGGGCATAAAGTGGTATTAAAGAAGGCATAAAGTGGTATTAAAGAGGGCATAAAGTGGAATTAAAGAGGGCATAAAGTGGTATTAAAGAGGGCATAAAGTGGTATTAAAGAAGGCATAAAGTGGTATTAAAGAGGGCATAAAGTGGTATTAAAGAGGGCATAAAGTGGTATTAAAGAGGGCATAAAGTGGTATTAAAGAGGGCATAAAGTGGTATTAAAGAGGGCATAAAGTGGTATTAAAGAAGGCATAAAGTGGTATTAAAGAGGGCATAAAGTGGTATTAAAGAAGGCATAAAGTGGTATTAAAGAGGGCATAAAGTGGTATTAAAGAGGGCATAAAGTGGTATTAAAGAGGGCATAAAGTGGTATTAAAGAGGGCATAAAGTGGTATTAAAGAGGGCATAAAGTGGTATTAAAGAAGGCATAAAGTGGTATTAAAGAGGGCATAAAGTGGTATTAAAGAAGGCATAAAGTGGTATTAAAGAGGGCATAAAGTGGTATTAAAGAGGGCATAAAGTGGTATTAAAGAGGGCATAAAGTGGTATTAAAGAGGGCATAAAGTGGTATTAAAGAGGGCATAAAGTGGTATTAAAGAGGGCATAAAGTGGTATTAAAGAGGGCATAAAGTGGAATTAAAGAGGGCATAAAGTGGTATTAAAGAGGGCATAAAGTGGAATTAAAGAGGGCATAAAGTGGTATTAAAGAGGGCATAAAGTGGAATTAAAGAGGGCATAAAGTGGTATTAAAGAGGGCATAAAGTGGAATTAAAGAGGGCATAAAGTGGAATTAAAGAGGGCATAAAGTGGTATTAAAGAGGGCATAAAGTGGAATTAAAGAGGGCATAAAGTGGTATTAAAGAGGGCATAAAGTGGAATTAAAGAGGGCATAAAGTGGTATTAAAGAGGGCATAAAGTGGTATTAAAGAGGGCATAAAGTGGTATTAAAGAGGGCATAAAGTGGAATTAAAGAGGGCATAAAGTGGTATTAAAGAGGGCATAAAGTGGTATTAAAGAGGGCATAAAGTGGAATTAAAGAGGGCATAAAGTGGTATTAAAGAGGGCATAAAGTGGAATTAAAGAGGGCATAAAGTGGTATTAAAGAGGGCATAAAGTGGAATTAAAGAGGGCATAAAGTGGAATTAAAGAGGGCATAAAGTGGTATTAAAGAGGGCATAAAGTGGTATTAAAGAGGGCATAAAGTGGAATTAAAGAGGGCATAAAGTGGTATTAAAGAGGGCATAAAGTGGAATTAAAGAGGGCATAAAGTGGAATTAAAGAGGGCATAAAGTGGTATTAAAGAGGGCATAAAGTGGTATTAAAGAGGGCATAAAGTGGAATTAAAGAGGGCATAAAGTGGAATTAAAGAGGGCATAAAGTGGTATTAAAGAGGGCATAAAGTGGAATTAAAGAGGGCATAAAGTGGAATTAAAGAGGGCATAAAGTGGTATTAAAGAGGGCATAAAGTGGTATTAAAGAGGGCATAAAGTGGAATTAAAGAGGGCATAAAGTGGTATTAAAGAGGGCATAAAGTGGTATTAAAGAGGGCATAAAGTGGTATTAAAGAGGGCATAAAGTGGTATTAAAGAGGGCATAAAGTGGTATTAAAGAGGGCATAAAGTGGAATTAAAGAGGGCATAAAGTGGAATTAAAGAGGGCATAAAGTGGTATTAAAGAGGGCATAAAATGGTAATAAAGAGGGCATAAAGTGGTATTAAAGAGGGCATAAAGTGGTATTAAAGAGGGCATAAAGTGGTATTAAAGAGGGCATAAAGTGGTATTAAAGAGGGCATAAAGTGGAATTAAAGAGGGCATAAAGTGGAATTAAAGAGGGCATAAAGTGGTATTAAAGAGGGCATAAAGTGGAATTAAAGAGGGCATAAAGTGGAATTAAAGAGGGCATAAAGTGGTATTAAAGAGGGCATAAAGTGGTATTAAAGAGGGCATAAAGTGGAATTAAAGAGGGCATAAAGTGGTATTAAAGAGGGCATAAAGTGGTATTAAAGAGGGCATAAAGTGGTATTAAAGAGGGCATAAAGTGGTATTAAAGAGGGCATAAAGTGGTATTAAAGAGGGCATAAAGTGGAATTAAAGAGGGCATAAAGTGGAATTAAAGAGGGCATAAAGTGGTATTAAAGAGGGCATAAAATGGTAATAAAGAGGGCATAAAGTGGTATTAAAGAGGGCATAAAGTGGTATTAAAGAGGGCATAAAGTGGTATTAAAGAGGGCATAAAGTGGTATTAAAGAGGGCATAAAGTGGTATTAAAGAGGGCATAAAGTGGTATTAAAGAGGGCATAAAGTGGTATTAAAGAGGGCATAAAGTGGTATTAAAGAGGGCATAAAATGGTAATAAAGAGGGCATAAAGTGGTATTAAAGAGGGCATAAAGTGGTATTAAAGAGGGCATAAAGTGGTATTAAAGAGGGCATAAAGTGGTATTAAAGAGGGCATAAAGTGGTATTAAAGAGGGCATAAAGTGGTATTAAAGAGGGCATAAAGTGGTATTAAAGAGGGCATAAAATGGTAATAAAGAGGGCATAAAGTGGTATTAAAGAGGGCATAAAGTGGTATTAAAGAGGGCATCAAATGGTATTAAAGAGGGCATAAAGTGGTATTAAAGAGGGCATAAAGTGGTATTAAAGTGGGCATAAAGTGGTATTAAAGAGGGCATAAAGTGGTATTAAAGAGGGCATAAAGTGGTATTAAAGAGGGCATAAAGTGATATTAAAGAGGGTATAAAGCGGTATTAAGGAGGGCATAAAGTGGTATTAAAGAAGGCATAAAGTGGTATTAAAGAGGGCATAAAGTGGTATTAAAGAGGGCATAAAGTGGTATTAAAGAGGGCATAAAGTGGTATTAAAGAGGGCATAAAGTGGTATTAAAGAGGGCATAAAGTGGTAATAAAGAGGGCATAAAGTGATATTAAAGAGGGTATAAAGCGGTATTAAGGAGGGCATAAAGTGGTATTAAAGAAGGCATAAAGTGGTATTAAAGAGGGCATAAAGTGGTATTAAAGAAGGCATAAAGTGGTATTAAAGAGGGTATAAAGTGGCATTAAAGAGGGCATAAAGTGGTATTAAAGAGGGCATAAAGTGGAATTAAAGAGGGCATAAAGTGGTATCAAAGAGGGCATAAAGTGGTATTAAAGAGGGCATAAAGTGGTATTAAAGAGGCTAAAGTGGTATTAAAGAGGGTCATAAAGTGGCATTAGGGCTATGTGCTTATTAAAGAGCAAAGTGGATTAGAGGATATGAAAATCATAGTGGTCTTAAATCATAGTGGTTTAGATGCATGAGGCATCGTCTTATACTACAGGTGATGAATAAATAGTAGATGATTTTATCCGTCTTTACTCCCCATCCTTCCTCTCCTCTCCCATCTTTACTCCCCATCCTTCCTCCTCTCTCACTCAGAAAAAAATTATCTCAAATAAAGGGAGCTGGTCTTGTAAAGTTTCCCTTCTCTCTTCTCCCTTTCTCCTCCCTCCCTCTCTCCCTCCCTCTCTCCCTCCCTCTCTCCCTCCCTCCCTCTCTCCCTCTCTCCTCCCTTACGGTCAGCGACACTGAAATACAAAATGAATTTTTGGTAAACTTTATTTTTGGTGTTCGAGGAGAAGATAGGGAAGTGGAAAGGAGGGAAGGAAAGTGGGAGAGAGGGAAGAAGGGATGGAAAGTGGGAGGGAGAGAGAGGGATGGAGTTGTATGTTTCTTTCCAGCACACAGACAGAAAAGCAACGCTTTTGTTCAGTGTTGTCTGCGAGTGTTGAGGACGAGGAGGAGGAGGTGGTGGTGGTGATGATGGCGGCGGCGGCGGCGGCGGCGGCGGCGGCGGCGGCGGCGGTGGCGGTGGTGGTGATCACAACAACAATCACAAGATCACAACAATAACAATCACAAGATCACAACAATAACAATCACAAGATCACAACTATAACAATCACAAGATCAAAACAATAACAATCACAAGATCACAACAATAACAATCACAAGATCACAACAATAACAATCACAAGGTCACAGCAATAACAATCACAAGATCACAACAATAACAATCACAAGATCACAATAACAATCACAAGATCACAACAATAACAATCACAAGATCACAACAATAAACATCACAAGATCATAACAATAACAATCACAAGATCACAACAATAACAATCACAACATCACAACAATAACAATCACAGCATCACAACAATAACAATCACAAGATCACAACAATAACAATCACAAGATCACAACAATAACAATCACAAGATCACAACAATAACAATCACAAGATCACAACAATAACAATCAAAAGATCACAGCAATAACAATCACAAGATCTCAACAATAACAGTCACAAGATCACAACTATAACAATCACAAGATCACAACAATAACAATCACAAGATCACAATAATAACAATCACAAGATCACAACTATAACAATCACAAGATCACAACAATAACAATCACAAGATCACAACAATAACAATCACAAGATCACAACAATAACAATCACAAGATCACAACAATAACAATCACAAGATCACAACAATAACAATCACGAGATCACAACAATAACAATCACAAGATCACAACTATAACAATCACAAGATCACAACAATAACAATCACAAGATCACAACAATAACAATCACAAGGTCACAACAATAACAATCACAAGATCACAACAATAACAATCACAAGATCACAATAACAATCACAAGATCACAACAATAACAATCACAAGATCACAACAATAACAATCAAAAGATCTCAACAATAACAATCACAAGATCACAACAATAACAATCACAAGATCACAACAATAACAATCAAAAGATCACAGCAATAACAATCACAAGATCTCAACAATAACAGTCACAAGATCACAACTATAACAATCACAAGATCACAACAATAACAATCAAAAGATCTCAACAATAACAATCACAAGATCACAATAACAATCACAAGATCACAATAACAATCACAAGATCACAATAACAATCACAAGATCACAACAATAACAATCACAAGATCACAATAACAATCACAAGATCACAATAACAATCACAAGATCACAATAACAATCACAAGATCACAATAACAATCACAAGATCACAACAATAACAATCACAAGATCACAATAACAATCACAAGATCACAATAACAATCACAAGATCACAATAACAATCACAAGATCACAATAACAATCACAAGATCACAATAACAATCACAAGATCACAATAACAATCACAAGATCACAAAAATAACAATCACAAGATCACAACAATAACAATCACAAGATCACAATAACAATCACAAGATCACAATAACAATCACAAGATCACAACAATAACAATCACAAGATCACAACAATAACAATCACAAGATCACAATAACAATCACAAGATCACAATAACAATCACAAGATCACAACAATAACAATCACAAGATCACAATAACAATCACGAGATCACTGTAACAATCACAAGATCACAGTAACAATCACAAGATCACAACAATAACAATTACAAGGTCACAACAATAACAATCACAAGATCACAATAACAATCACAAGATCACAACAATAACAATCACAAGATCACAACAATAACAATCACAAGATCACAACAATAACAATCACAAGATCACAATAACAATCACAAGATCACAATAACAATCACAAGATCACAACAATAACAATCACAAGATCACAACAATAACAATCACAAGATCACAACAATAACAATCACAAGATCACAATAACAATCACAAGATCACAACAATAACAATCACATGATCACAACAATAACAATCACACGATCACAATAACAATCACAAGATCACAACAATAACAATCACAAGATCACAACAATAACAATCACAAGATCACAATAACAATGACAAGATCACAACAATAACAATCACAAGATCACAATAACAATCACAAGATCACAACAATAACAATCACAAGATCACAATAACAATCACAAGATCACAACAATAACAATCACAAGATCACAACAATAACAATCACAAGATCACAATAACAATCACAAGATCACAACAATAACAATCACATGATCACAACAATAACAATCACAAGATCACAACAATAACAATCACAAGATCACAACAATAACAATCACAAGATCACAACAATAACAATCACAAGATCACAATAACAATCACAAGATCACAACAATAACAATCACAAGATCACATTAACAATCACGAGATCACTATAACAATCACAAGATTACAGTAACAATCACAAGATCACAACAATAACAATCACAATATCACAACAATAACAATCACAAGATCACAACAATAACAATCACAAGATCACAACAATAACAATCACAACATCACAACAATAACAATCACAACATCACAACAATAACAATCACAAGATCACAACAATAACAATCACAACATCACAACAATAACAATCACAAGATCACAACAATAACAATCACAAGATCACAACAATAACAATCACAAGATCACAATAACAATCACAAGATCACAACAATAACAATCACAAGATCACAACAATAACAATCACAAGATCACAACAATAACACTCACAAGATCACAATAACAATCACAAGATCACAACAATAACAATCACAAGATCACAACAATAACAATCACAAGATCACAATAACAATCACAAGATCACAACAATAACAATCACAAGATCACAACAATAACAATCACAAGATCACAACAATAACAATCACAAGATCACAATAACAATCACAAGATCACAACAATAACAATCACATGATCACAACAATAACAATCACACGATCACAATAACAATCACAAGATCACAACAATAACAATCACAAGATCACAACAATAACAATCACAAGATCACAATAACAATCACAAGATCACAACAATAACAATCACAAGATCACAATAACAATCACAAGATCACAACAATAACAATCACAAGATCACAATAACAATCACAAGATCACAACAATAACAATCACAAGATCACAACAATAACAATCACAAGATCACAATAACAATCACAAGATCACAATAACAGTCACAAGATCACAATAACAATCACAAGATCACAACAATAACAATCACAAGATCACAACAATAACAATCACAAGATCACAATAACAATCACAAGATCACAATAACAATCACAAGATCACAATAACAATCACAAGATCACAACAATAACAATCCCAAATCACAATAACAATCACAAGATCACAACAATAACAATCACAAGAACAATAACAATCACAAGTTCACAACAATAACAATCACAAGATCACAACAATAACAATCAAAAGATCACAGCAATAACAATCACAAGATCACAACAATAACAATCAAAAGATCACAGCAATAACAATCACAAGATCACAACAATAACAATCACAAGATCACAACAATAACAATCACAAGATCACAATAACAATCACAAGATCACAATAACAATCACAAGATCACAATAACAATCACACGATCACAACAATAACAATCACAAGATGACAACAATAACAATCACAAGATCACAATAACAATCACGAGATCACTATAACAATCACAAGATCACAGTAACAATCACAAGATCACAACAATAACAATTACAAGATCACAACAATAACAATCACAAGATCACAACAATAACAATCACAAGATCACAATAACAATCACAAGATCACAACAATAACATTCACAAGATCACAACAATAACAATCACAAGATCACAACAATAACAATCACAAGATCACAATAACAATCACAAGATCACAATAACAATCACAGGATCACAACAATAACAATCACAAGATCACAACAATAACAATCACGAGATCACTATAACAATCACAAGATCACAGTAACAATCACAAGATCACAACAATAACAATCACAAGATCTCAACAATAACAATCACAAGATCACAACAATAACAATCACAAGATCACAATAACAATCACAAGATCACAACAATAACAATCACAAGATCACAACAATAACAATCACAAGATCACAACAATAACAATCACAAGATCACAACAATAACAATCAAGATCACAATAACAATCACAAGATCACAACAATAACAATCACAAGATCACAACAATAACAATCACAAGATCACAATAACAATCACAAGATCACAACAATAACAATCACAAGATCGCAACAATAACAATCACAAGATCACAACAATAACAATCACAAGATCACAATAACAATCACAAGATCACAACAATAACAATCACAAGATCACAATAACAATCACAAGATCACAACAATAACAATCACATGATCACAACAATAACAATCACACGATCACAATAACAATCACAAGATCACAACAATAACAATCACAAGATCACAACAATAACAATCACAAGATCACAACAATAACAATCACAAGATCACAATAACAATCACAAGATCACAACAATAACAATCACAAGATCACAACAATAACAATCACATGATCACAACAATAACAATCACACGATCACAATAACAATCACAAGATCACAACAATAACAATCACAAGATCACAACAATAGCAATCACAAGATCACAACAATAACAATCACAAGATCACAATAACAATCACAAGATCACAACAATAACAATCACAAGATCACAACAATAACAATCACAAGATCACAACAATAACAATCACAAGATCACAATAACAATCACAAGATCACAACAATAACAATCACAAGATCACAACAATAACAATCACATGATCACAACAATAACAATCACAAGATCACAATAACAATCACAAGATCACAACAATAACAATCACAAGATCACAGCAATAACAATCACAAGATCACAACAATAACAATCACAAGATCACAATAACAATCACAAGATCACAACAATAACAATCACAAGATCACAATAACAATCACAAGATCACAACAATAACAATCACAAGATCACAATAACAATCACAAGATCACAATAACAATCACAAGATCACAACAATAACAATCACAAGATCACAACAATAACAATCACAAGATCACAATAACAATCACAAGATCACAACAATAACAATCACAAGATCACAACAATAACAATCACAAGATCACAACAATAACAATCACAAGATCACAACAATAACAATCACAAGATCACAACAATAACAATCACAAGATCACAACAATAACAATCACAAGATCACAACAATAACAATCACAAGATCACAATAACAATCACAAGATCACAACAATAACAATCACAAGATCACAATAACAATCACAAGATCACAACAATAACAATCACAAGATCACAACAATAACAATCACAAGATCACAACAATAACAATCACAAGATCACAACAATAACAATCACAAGATCACAACAATAACAATCACAAGATCACAATAACAATCACAAGATCACAACAATAACAATCACAAGATCACAATAACAATCACAAGATCACAACAATAACAATCACAAGATCACAACAATAACAATCACAAGATCACAATAACAATCACAAGATCACAACAATAACAATCACAAGATCACAATAACAATCACAAGATCACAACAATAACAATCACAAGATCACAACAATAACAATCACAAGATCACAACAATAACAATCACAAGATCACAACAATAACAATCACAAGATCACAACAATAACAATCACAAGATCACAACAATAACAATCACAAGATCACAACAATAACAATCACAAGATCACAACAATAACAATCACAAGATCACAACAGTGTTACTAACTTCACATCTTCATTATTACTTTTTGCATTTAGAAACTTTTCGTCATTTAAAACTTTTCCTCTTTGTGTTTGACTCGCAAATGAAAGCGCCCGGGTTCGATTCCCGATGGTGGAGATCATATATATATATATATATATATATATATATATATATATATATATATATATATATATATATATAAAATGGAAGCCAGATAAATATTTTGCACTTTGGATGGGTTATTGATTGCATCTTTCCGTCTCATTAACATTCACAATACCCGGTAAATGTAACAAATTTACACTTCGAGTCGAAATACTTTCCCCCGTGTTTTTTCTCAACCTCTGTTTGTTAATACACCGGCCGTCTCCCACCTAGGTAGGCTGAACGAGAAAAAATAAGGAAATATATCGAGCATCATTCATTCAATAACCTTTTTGCCAGAAGGGTTTTGGTATCACTATTCCAACGAACTTCCGAAATGCAACATCCTCACCCATCCTCCTTTCTCCAGGACTCGAGTCCGGTTGCCCGGCTCTCCCCCAGAATTCCTTCTTCGGAGTCTGGGCCTCGGGGGCGATGATCGCCAGGAACAGTAAAGGATATAACGTTTAATGTAAACTCGCAGTTTTGATAGTGGTCCAGATAAAACGAAGAGATATGTCAAACGCTAGGACGTATTTATTAGAAAACGTTTCAGTCCTGGGACCTTGATCACCGGAATCTTGATCACTGGGACATTGATCACTTCTAACGCAGGTGAAAATGACAGCATTTTAACCTTTGGGTCTTAGAAACGATCAAGGTCTCAGTGATCAAGGTCCCAGTGATCGAGGTCTCACTGATCAAGGTCCCACTGATCAAGGTCCCAGGACCGAAACGATTTCTAATATATGTCTCTTTCAACCAATTTGTAGGTATCTATTACTAAGCTTTATACCATTTCAAGTATTACACGACTCGCTAAGCTCTTCAGTGTGGTAGAGCTCAAGGGATAATAGAGGTTCGGTCGTCCCTCCTCTGATCGCAGTTCGGTCTCTGACCAATCAGGCCGACATAAAATCGGAAATGGAGGGAGCACTCAATTAATCCTGGGTAGATGCGTGATGTATCTTGCCAACTGTCAAGGGGGTCGAGTCACATGACTATAACCACTGCAAGTCTACGAGAGCTGCCAACGTTCAGAACCTATAATCCTCTTAATTCTTTGATTCTTTTAATTATCTCATTAACGACTATAATTATCAAGTGGGCGAATTTTTTCTACGTCCAGATTTTAATTTCGAGTCCTGATTTTAATTTTAGTGCCATTTTATGAAGGAAGTTTGAACGAGTCTGGCAAACAAAAGAGGAGGAGGAGAAGGGGGAAAAAAAACAGCCGATAAAAATCCCGGTAAGATTATCATGCGTTTGGAGACGTCCATTTTTAGTGGCATCTTTAAATGAGTTTCTTTGCGAACTTTGTAATTGTTACGTTGAGAGAGTTGGGCTAAGTTGCCGCAGATCCCGGTAGTTTTATGCGGCTGAACTTGCCGCATACCGCTTCCCTCTCACCCTATTCTACCCAACTCAAAGATTAAGCGGCCCCGTTTCCCTTCCCCAGCGTTGGGTACCAGGCAAGAAACTCGGGGGAAGATCGAGGATGTGATTCAAACCTTTCCCTCTCAACCTTCTTTTCTCCCTCCTGAGTCTATCCTGGAGTTTACCTGGAGGATATACCGGGGATCAACGCCCCCGCGGCCCGGTCCACGACCAGGAGACAGGTTCAAGGTGGAGGGGAGTGTAAGGGGTGAGGGGAAGCAAGGAGCGAGGGTTGACTAAGGGGTAAGGTAGGCTTGTGAAGACGATGAGAGGTGGGCAACGGTACGATAGAAGTCAGAAGTTAAGGGGAGACTAGGGGTTAAGGGGAATCTAAAAGACGTGAGAAGACTAGAGGATGAGGGGAGGCTAGAAGATGAGGGGAGAGATTAGTGGGTAAGGGGAGACTGGAGAACGAGGGGAGACAGAGGCTAGGGGGGCAAAGTTCAGTAGTTAGTATTCACAGTGGACCACCTAATCATGCACTAGCTCTTCACAGTGGAAATAAAAGCAACTTTATGTGTGTGTTACATTGTGTGTCAGTGTGTAAAGCTCTCGCTGGTAGCAATCGAGGGAGTGTCATGACACCGAGGCCTTTATTGGCACTGGTGGCACGCATGCTTCCAGCTCGGCAGATCAGGGGACCGCAAAAGAGGCGATGTTTCAGTGGCCTACAGCTGTCCATAATTGGAGAATCATATCATTCTTAAGGACAAGTACTAACATTCCGAGATTTAGTGCCGGATTCGTTCGTCGCGGTATCGAGATCGCTGAAGCTTAATACGTTTATCCCCCGGCATTCGTTCGCTTTCGTATCGCGGGGCTAGAAGTGGGAATCGTTCTAATCCATCGTGGGGCTAGTAGTGGGAATCGTTCTAATCCACCGCGGGGCTAGTAGTGGGAATCGTTCTAATCCACCGCGGGGCTAGTAGTGGGAATCGTTCTAATCCATGGTGGGGATAGAAGTAGGAATCGTTCTAATCCATCGCGGGGCTAGTAGTGGGAATCGTTCTAATCCACCGCGGGGCTAGTAGTGGGAATCGTTCTAATCCATGGTGGGGATAGAAGTAGGAATCGTTCTAATCCATCGTGGGGCTAGTAGTGGGAATCGTTCTAATCCACCGCGGGGCTAGTAGTGGGAATCGTTCTAATCCATCGCGGGGATAGAAGTAGGAATCGTTCTAATCCATCGCGGGGCTAGTAGTGGGAATCGTTCTAATCCACCGCGGGGCTAGTAGTGGGAATCGTTCTAATCCATCGTGGGGATAGAAGTAGGAATCGTTCTAATCCATCGTGGGGCTAGTAGTGGGAATCGTTCTAATCCACCGCGGGGCTAGTAGTGGGAATCGTTCTAATCCATCGCGGGGATAGAAGTAGGAATCGTTCTAATCCATCGTGGGGCTAGTAGTGGGAATCGTTCTAATCCATCGTGGGGCTAGTAGTGGGAATCGTTCTAATCTATCGTGCGGCTAGTAGTAGGAATCGTTCTAATCCATCGCGGGGCTAGTAGTGGGAATCGTTCTAATCCATCGCGGGGATAGAAGTAGGAATCGTTTTAATCGAATATTGAAGCCGGATTCCAGCCTCGCGAATCTCGAGAACCTCCTTGTGAATCCATCCCATAAAAATCTCTCAGCCGGATGCGTTCACCGCGGCGAATCTCCAATGACATTTCATCGACGTCTTTATGCGCTTTAGCGGCTGCACGAACACGCGAAAACGAAATTGAGACGTTCGTTATGTGCGTGAATGACTTACGTACCGAGTGAGAGATACTTCTTGGCCTAATCTGCTTGGAATTATGTACGAACAGCATCTTAAGAAGTGATCTCCAGCGAGACACACGCGTCTTGACGCATTGGTGATGTAAACATATTAATGGAAGGTACATCTCGCTTCAGAGAGGGAGACAGAGAGACAGAGAGAGACAGAGAGAGAGAGAGAAAGAGAGAGGGAGATAGAGATAGATAGAGAGAGAGGGGGAGAGACATCAGGATGAGCGGGTAAGATTGGCGTTGTAATTGAGTTGAATTGCTGATAATGGCGTGTTTTACTGTGGATGTGAGAGTGAAAGCTAGATGAATTGGTGGAAAGGAAAAAAGAGAGGGTAAATGAAGAGAGAGAGAGAGAGAGAGAGAGAGAGAGAATGGATCAGTCAATCACGACTCGGTTTCGATAATGAAGTTTTCTTCGTTGTGGAAAATGAGGCCCAGAGGGGATGCGATCTTCCCCTCTCTCTCCCTCCCTCCCTCCCTCCCTCCCTCTTTCTCTCTCTCTCTCTCTCTCTCTCTCTCTCTCTCTCTCTCTCTCTCTCTCTCTCTCTCTCTCTCTCTCCTCCCCCTCCATCCTTCCCCCCCTCTCCCTTTATTATGTATCTATCATACATAATACAGTAGTAGCACACTGATAATGTATCCATTTTTGTTGAATTAATAAATTCCCTTGTCCATTCCTCCCACCTTCCCCATTCCACTCTCTCCTTCTCCTTCCCTTCCCATCTTACTCTTCTCCTTTGCCCCTTTTCTTCTCCTTCCCCTTCTTTTCTGTTCCCCATAGTCTTTCATTAATTGCTCCCCACTCAGTTCTCCTTTCTCTCCTCCCCTCTCTCCCTCCCTCCTTCCCTCCCTCCCTCCTTCCCTCCCTGCCTCTCTCCCTCTCATCCATCTCTCCACATTCCTACCTATCTCTTCCTCTTTATCTCCCTCATTCTTGCTTATCCCATTCTTCGCTACTTACCTCCTGTTTTCTCTTATCTGTCGCTTGTCGTTGCTTCTTCTCCGTTCACTTCCTCTCTCTCCTCTTTCACTTTTCTCTTACTCTTGAATGTTAATTTTACTCTCCCTTTCTCTTCCTCTTCTCTTTGGTAATTCACACTTTCCTCTGCATTAACCATTTGTCTTTGTCCATTCCACTCCTTCTCCTCGTCTCCTCTTTCCTCCATCATTAAAATTCTCCTCTCTCTCTTTCTCTCTCTCTCTCTCTCTCTCTCTCTCTCTCTCTCTCTCTCTCTCTCTCTCTCTCTCTCTCTCTCTCTCTCTCTCCCTCCATTCTTTAGTCTTTCGATCTTTCCCCTCTCCCTCTCTACCCTCTCTTCCTTCAATGTCTCCCCTCTTCCACCCTGTCATCTCTCCCCTCCCTTTCTCTCTCTCCCTCCCCTCCTTCTCTACCCTCTTCCTTCAATGTCTCCCCTCTTCCACCCTGTCATCTCTCCTCTCTCTCTCTCTCTCTCTCTCCCTCCCCTCCTTCATTAACCTTGCCTCTGACCTGCTCCTCTTTAAGATCTTGAAATCCCTGGGAACTAAATGCTAACTTTACTGTCCCTTGTGTCTCACCTACTTTCCTCCCCCTCACCTCTCTTTCTCTCCCTCATCTCCCGTGTTTCTTCCTCATTCTTGAAGTCCCTTTCTCACTCATTTTGACTATTCATAACTTCTCTTTTCCCCATATATTCTAAAGCCTGCACCTTACTCCTGCTTATTAGTTCCTTGATAATGTGAGAAGTCACGAAAGCGCTTGGACTTTCACTATCCTTTCACAGTGGTTGTTTTGCATATTCTGATATCGCCTGTTTACTGTGATCTTATAGCATTCTAAACCCTGTATTTCCTCTCTATTTCTCTCTCTCTCTCATCTCCATCCTTTCTTTTCCACTCTCTCCCTGGCTTCTCCCTGTCTCTACCTTCAGCAGAGCTCACCTTATTGACCCTGTCTGCTTGTCTCCTTGGGTTGTAATTACTGGGTCTGTCTCTTTTGAGATCTTATTGTCTCTCAGCTCCCTTTGTGTTGCCTCATGCCACCACGCACAGCTACCTAGTACACGCGAGTGTGTATTTATACGCACACACACACACACACACACACACACACACACACACACACACACACACACACACCGCCACAGAGTAGTCAGGAAGTGGAATAGTTTGGAAGTGAGTGGAGGCAGGATCCATATATAGCTTTAAGCAGAGGTATGATAAAGCTCACGGTTCAGGGAGAGTGACCTAGTAGCGACCAGTGAAGAGGCGGGGCCAGGAGCTAGGACTCGGCCCCTGCAACCTCAACTAGGTGAGTACAACTAGGTGAGATGAGTACACACACACACACACACAGAATTCCCAATAATCCTTGAGGACTCTTTACACGACATATGTTTGACTTATGACAGAGTATGCAGCACCAGTATGGAGTCTCCATCTGGCCAAGTATGTATGAAAACTGCCTATTATCAGAATGCAAAACGTTTAGCAGGCCGCTTATTACACTCGGATGTCAGCACAGTAAGACGAGAAGATTTTGATGGGATTCTTAACCCGGGGGGTTTAACCACGAAGGATATCCCATGGGTGGTTAACCATGGAGGATTTCCCAGAGGAGGGTCTGTTTTATTTCTATTGGGATCCTTTAATCATGTGTCCCAGGATGAGATCCACAACAGTCGATTAACACCCAGGTACCTACTTACTGCTAGGTGTACAGGGACAGCAGGTGTAAGGAAACCATGCTCAACGTTTCACCCGTGCTGGGAATCAATCCCGGACCCTAAGTATGTGAGGTGAGGACCCTACCAACCAAGCCACGAACACCCCAGTGCCTCTATGGATAGATGCTGTCCACCAGCCTACGACTTGCTACAAGAGGATAGAATAGGGTGGAAGAGGAAGACTAGAAGACGGAAATAGGGAATTAAAGGAATGATGTGATGATAAAGGCTGGGTGTTATAGAGTAGATGAGAGAGGAAGGTTGCAAATGACACAACCCCCCCCCCCCCCCCCCTTTTCTTCCTCTTTGGTGCTCCGTGATGAGGTGCAGCCTCAGTTGAATTGGTAGTTAATGGTCTTGATGTTAGAGTGGGAGGAGGCTACCGACACTCCATTTATAAAATAATCGTTCCTGTGTGGGCTCTCTCTCTCTTTCTTTCTCTCTCTTTCTCTCTCTCTCTCTCTCTCTCTCTCTCTCTCTCTCTCTCTCTCTCAGGTGTTATTTACGTGTCTTATTCATCAAAAAATTCGTCAATGTTCTCATTTTTGCTCCTTTCTTTCCAGGTGAGTGTTACCAGGGGAAGTGGCAGCTTCCAGAGTGCGTGAGTGAACTTCCAGAGTGCTTTTCTAAGTGTAGCAAAACTAATTTTCTATTAGGTTTAAAGCTTATCGACTAGAGGGCCATAAAGATTACATATCACGTGTACATTACAAATCACAGTTACTTTCAGTCAGAGATAAGACTGAAGTCTCGTTGTATACACACAGATAAATACCTTTGTTGATATTATATATATATATATATATATATATATATATATATATATATATATATATATATATATATATATATATATATATATATATATATATTTTATTATATATAATGTTTTAGAACTCAGAGATTATATTTTGCTTTCTTGTTTCTCAAAATAAGTGTATAGAGAGCGGATTAGACTATTTAATGTAATCTTTTTTTAAAATCCCATCCAAGGGAAGGTCAAGAGATGTTTGTAAACAAGACTCGCACATATCTCTCGCGAACGCCATCACTGAATCCGGATCACGTTAAATCTGTTTACTTCAGCAAGACAGTTTCTTAATACCTGTAGCGAAAAACGTTCCTAGTGACTTATACGATTTGATGGAAAAATAAAATGTTAAATTTGAAGAATCTATATTTGTATATGTTTGAATAGTGACTAACGAGGGAATAATGGGAGAAAATAAACAAGGGATTAGAGAGACGGTAAATAGTAATATATCAGATTTGTTTGGCTACTGGGGTGATTTGCTTGCACTCACCCCCCCCCTTCCTCTCTCTCTCTCTCTCTCTCTCTCCCTCTATGACACTAAACAAAAGGCAAAATCATGAGAAACTAAGTTGATTTTCTATTCTTGAAAGGTAAGCACAAAGTCAACAGCCAAACGGAACGAGACTAAACAACAGCCAAACGGAACGAGACTAAACAACAGCCAAACGGAACGAGACTAAACAACAGCCAAACGGAACGAGACTAAACAACAGCCAAACGGAACGAGACTAAACAACAGCCAAACGGAACGAGACTAAACAACAGCCAAACGGAACGAGACTAAACAACAGCAAACCGGAATGAGACTAAACAACAGCCAAACGGAACGAGACTAAACAACAGCCAAACCGAACGAGACTAAACAACAGCCAAGCGGAACGAGACTAAACAACAGCCAAACCGAACGAGACTAAACAACAGCCAAACGGAACGAGACTAAACAACAGTCAAACGGAACGAGACTAAACAACAGCCAAACGGAACAAGACTAAGCAACAGCCAAACAGAACGAGACTAAACAACAGTCAAACGGAACGAGACTAAACAACAGCCAAACGGAACGAGAATAAACAACAGGCAAACGGAATGAGACTAAACAAAAACTAAACAGAATTTGACTAAACAGGTAAACGGGGCGTAAAAAAACAACAGCTACAATGGATTCAAATGCTGAACTGCCAACAACAGAAAAAACAAAAGACATACGGTGCAGGAGAAGCTATTATTGGGAGAGAATTTCACTCCGTGTAGAGTTTTATAGAGTCGTGACTTGATTAAGCTCTAGGTAGAATGAAACACACACACACACACACACACACACACACACACACACACACACACACACACACACACACACACACACACACACACACACACACACACACACACACACACACACACACACACACACACACACACACACACACACACACACACACACACACGCACACACACACACACACAGTCAGAACCTCCCAGGAACCCCTCAACAAATAGCAATGGGGTTGCCAGAACCCCAGGAAACCCCCAACAGGCAGGAAGAGGTTGCCAGAACCCCCAACAAAGAGTAGGGAGCTAACAGAACCCCCAACAAGGCACAGGGGATTGCCAGAATCCCCAGGAACCCCTACCAGACGGCAGGGGGTTGCCAGAACCCCCAACAAATGTTAGGGGTTGCCAGAACCCCAGAAAACCCCTCCAGACGGTACGGGGCTGCCAGAACCCCAGGAACCCCCACCAGACGGCAGGGAGTTGCCAGAACCCCCATGAACCCCCCAACAAACGGCAGGGGGTTGCCAGAACCCCCAGAAAATACCACCAGACGACAGGGGGCTGCCAGAACCCCAGGAACCCCTCAACAAACGGCAGGGGGTTGCCAGAACCCCGAACAAATGGCAGGGGGTTGCCAGAACCCCCAGAAAATCCCACAAGACGACAGGGGGCTGCCAGAACCCACAGAAACCCCCACCAGACGGCAGTGGGTTGCCAGAACCCCCAGGAACCCCCCAACAAACGGCAGGGGGTTGCCAGAACCCCCAACAAATGGCAGGGGGGGTTGCCAGAACCCCCAGAAAACCCCACCAGACGGCAGGGGGATGCCAGAACCCCAAGAACTCCCACCAGACGGCAGGGAGTTGCCAGAACCCCCAGGAACCCCCCAACACACGGCACGGGGTTGCCAGAGCTCCCAACAAATGGCAAGGGGTTGCAGGAAGCACAGAAATCTCCACCAGACGGCAGGGGGTTGCCAGAACCCCCAGGAACCACCACCAGAGAGCAGGGGGTTGCCAGGACCCCCAGGAACCCCCACCAGAGAGCAGAGGGTTGCCAGAACCCTCAGGAGCCCCCACCAGAGAGCAGGGGATTGCCAGAACTCCAAGGAACCCCCACCAGACGGCAAGGGGTTGCCAGAACCCCCAGAAATCCCCACCAGACGGCAGGGGATTGCCAGACCCCCAAAAATGGCAGGGGATTGCCAGAACCCCCAGAAACCCCCACAAGACGGCAGGGGGTTGCGAGAACCCCCAGGAATCCCCACCAGACAGCAGGGGGTTGCCAGAACCCTCAGGAATCCCCACCAGACGGCAGGGGGTTGCCAGAACCCCCAGAAACCCCCACAAAACGGCAGGGGGTTGCGAGAACCCCCAGGAATCCCCACCAGACAGCAGGGGGTTGCCACAACTCCAAGGAACCCCCACCAGACGGCAGGGGGTTGCCAGAACCCCCAGGAATCCCCACCAGACAGCAGGGGCTTGCCAGAACCCTCAGGAATCCCCACCAGACGGCAGGGGGTTGCCAGAACCCCCAACAAATGGCAGGGGGTTGCCAGAACCCCCAGAAACCCCCACCAGACGGCAGGGAGTTGCCAGAACCCCCAACAAATGGCAGGGGGTTGCGAGAACCCTCAGGAACCCCCGCCAGACAGCAGGGGGTTGCCAAGAACCCCCGCCAGACAGCAGGGGGTTGCCAGAAACCCCCGCCAGACAGCAGGGGGTTGCCAGAAACCCCCGCCAGACAGCAGGGGGTTGCCATAAACCCCCGCCGGACAGCAGGGGGTTGCCAGAAACCCTGCCAGACAGCAGGGGCTGCCAGGAACCCCGCCAGACAGCAGGGGGTTGCCAGGAACCCCCGCCAGACAGCAGGGGGTTGCCAGGAACCCCCGCCAGACAGCAGGGGGTTGCCAGAAACCCCCGCCAGACAGCAGGGGGTTGCCAGAAACCCCCGCCAGACAGCAGGGGGTTGCCAGAACCCCCGCCAGACAGCAGGGGGTTGCCAGAAACCCTCACCAGACAGCAGGGGGTTGCCAGAACCCCCACCAGACAGCAGGGGGTTGCCAAGAACCCCCACCAGACAGCAGGGGGTTGCCAGAAACCCCCGCCAGACAGCAGGGGGTTGCCAGAAACCCCCGCCAGACAGCAGGGGGTTGCCAGAAACCCCCGCCAGACAGCAGGGGGTTGCCAGAAACCCCCGCCAGACAGCAGGGCTTTCCAAAACCCCTGCCAGACAGCAGGGGCTGCAGAAACCCCACCAGACAGCAGGGGGTTGCCAGAAACCCCCGCCAGACAGCAGGGGGTTGCCAGAAACCCCCGCCAGACAGCAGGGGGTTGCCAGAAACCCCCGCCAGACAGCAGGGGGTTGCCAGAAACCCCCACCAGACAGCAGGGGGTTGCCAGAAACCCCCGCCAGACAGCAGGGGGTTGCCAGAAACCCCCGCCAGACAGCAGGGGGTTGCCAGAAACCCCCGCCAGACAGCAGGGGGTTGCCAGAAACCCCCGCCAGACAGCAGGGGGTTGCCAGAAACCCCCGCCAGACAGCAGGGGGTTGCCAGAACCCCCCGCCAGACAGCAGGGGGTTGCCAGGACCCCCAGAAACCCCCGCCAGACAGCAGGGGGTTGCCAGGACCCCCAGAAACCCCCGCCAGACAGCAGGGGGTTGCCAGAACCCCCAACATACATTAACTGGTCATCAAAAAAAAAAACACGGTCTCAAAAAAAAACTTTTTAGTTGTGTTTTTATACCAATTTTTTGGTCCAGAGTTTAAAGTGAGGCCTAAAAATAGTCAATGTAATTTGAAAGAATTACATTGGCTATTATATGTAATTTTACATAATTATATTGACTGGTAAATTAATTTTCATATATTTACATTCACTATTAAATATAATTTTAAATATTTATATTTACCACTTAATGTAATTTTAGAGAATTACATTAACTAGTAAACGTAATTCTAAATATTTATATTTAAAAGTAACTGTAGAGAATTATATTGACTAGCAAGTGTAATTTTAGAGAATTACATTAACTAGTAAACGTAATTCTAAATATTTATATTTAAAAGTAACTGTAGAGAATTATATTGACTAGCAAGTGTAATTTTTGGGAATTACGTTGACTAGTAAATGTAACTGCAGGGAGTTATATTTCGTAGGGTTTCTTCAACTTACTATAAAAGTAACCAGAACAAGAACTGAATTACATTAGAAAAGTATTTGCAAAATCCCCAGTAGGAATATAATTGCTAAATTGATTGTGGTTGGGCTCTAACCCCGGAAGGGGTCATGCAGCGCCTGGAAGGGATGGGGGGAGAGAATGGGAGGCATCACGAGTTTGATCCGGGGAGAAGGAGGGCAGGACTAATTACATTGATCAAGGGGCCACAAATTGGAATCAATGAACCTCCCCTGAGGAAGTTCAAAACAGGAACGCAACAGGTTCCGAGTCCTGTCTGGAAAGTGGTCTGGGTCAATCCCCTCCCCGTCCGCTTTTAATTAAGTAAGAGGCTTCAATTGGGGTCTTTTAAGTATTCTTTTTTGTTTTCCTTTTGCTCTTCTTGTTTTGTTTGTTATTGTTCTCTTACCCTCCTCAAGCTTACGTGCAAAGTTATGAAGTTTGGGGGAAGGGCAAAGAAGATCGTACACGGAGTACAGGCTCGGGTAGAAGGCGGGGTAAAAGCTGCAGCCCTCACTCAAGGAGCGTGAGGTCTGAAGCCTTCCTTTATTCCTGTTGCTCTCTTACCTCTCTCTCTCTCTCTCTCTCTCTCTCTCTCTCTCTCTCTCTCTCTCTCTCTCTCAAATTTACTTTGCTTTTTCCTCCTCGTCTTCTCTTCTTTCTCTTCATTTGGCTTTTATTCCTCTTTCACTTCTGCGTCTTGATGCTTCCAAGGATTCTTATGAGTGATCGGAAGCATCACTACTTTCTCAAAGGATTCTTAGATGCTATTGGAAGCTGAGAAAGATGAGTTCGATACAGTGATGGTTACCAGGAGATAAAGAGATAGATAGATAGCTGGATGGATAAAGAGAGAGAGAGAGAGAGAGAGAGAGAGAGAGAGGGGGGGGGGAGAAGCCAGCAAAACTTGTCGATTACAATAGTTAAAAGGGGAGGGGGTCAGGAGCTATGAATCGACCAAAACAACTCACCAGTGAATACAAGTGGCTGGGTGTTCTGGGAGCTGGTGAGTCGACCTTCTACTACTTGCTCCTAAATACACACACACACACATACTACATACACACACATACATACATGCACACACACACACACACACACATTTATAATACACAATGTTACACAAGTTATGAAGCACATACACACACATTACGTACACATATACACACATACACACACACACACACACACACATACATACACACACATATTACACACATATATATGTTATATATATATACACACACACAAATACACACATACACACATACATACACACACACACACATACACACATACACACACACACACACACATACACACATACTACATATACACTATTAATACATATTACCTTCCATATTACTATTAATACTCTATAATATAATACTTATACATATTACTATATATATATATATTACACAATTACAGCATTATTATTACTCATACACACATACATACTATTACACATATTATTACATACACACACATGTTACTACATACACACTATACATAATACACTTCATATACATATATACTAATAGTTATACTACATTATTATTACCATATAATACACTCATACATATAATAAGGTACTATAATATTATTATTACATACTCACATATACATACACACCTGGCCACACTAATAATGTTACACAATTACATAACACACATATAATTTTGTATACACACATATAATTACACACATATCTACACACACATACCACATACACATACTCACATTGGGGTTTAATTACACACATTATTACTTTCAATATTACCACACAACACACTACATACATACACACACTTGCACACAATCCTACTAATGATACAAACACTTGACATTGAACACACCTCTCTCTCCTCCCAACTCACTTTCCTCTTTTCCTTAACCATCTCCCACTCCTTAGTTACCCACTTCCTCTAAATTACCTAACTTTCTCAAACTGCCCAATCCCCAACTATTTCTCCCTCCTCTCCACAACCATCCTCCTCTCTCCTCCATAACCATCCATCCCCTCCTCAAACCATCTAACCTCCTTCCCAACCATCTCTACCCTCCAATAACCATCCTCCCCCTCCCCACAACCATCCATCCCCTCTCCCAACCCATCTATTCCTCCCCCATCCACCTGGTCCCCTTCTGTGGGAAATGAGGGAACCTAGAACCAGATGAGGACAAGGCTCCAAAGACGAATCTGGGGAGGGAGAATGGGGAGTAGAGTTTGTGGAGAAGACTGTAAGGAGACTAGATGGAGCTGGAAAGCAAGAGGAAGAGAGTTAGCAGCAGAATGCAGAAGGTGGGAAGCTAAAGAGCAACAGCAGCAGAAATCAAGATAGAGACAACAGAGCTGGTGGCCATCTGAGCCAGCACAGACAAAGATATTACAGAAGTTTAGCAGACTGTAATGGCTACACTAAACACAGACAGGTATGAAGGGAAGCATGTGAAATCAAATCAGACAGAGGTCCTGGCCAAAAACCCACAAGGGGCCAAAACAAAGACAGGGAGCACACTAGACAGAAATGAGAGGTTGGAAGACATTGAAGGAGCTAGGACATGTGTAAGGACTTTACCAGATACCTGTGGGGCCAGGAACAGTGAGTGTCAAGACAAACCAAGAAGTATAGGGGCCATAACTAAAGGGACTGAAGGAAGGAATACATCTACGGGGAAGGAACTAAAACACATCAGAGTGATAATGGAGTCACAGTGGAGGTGGAAAGGGGGGAGATCCGTGTTTGCTCATGGCCAGATTTGAAGCGCAGTGTAAAACTTGGCGATTGTTAAGTTGTTGAGGAGAAAAGATTGAAGAGCACTTTATGAAGGTGGGATAGGCGATGGGGATATGACCCAGGTGGCAAATTTTCAGAGAATCGTGGTTCACAAATAAAGGAATCCACCTCTCAAAAGTACTCCTCTCTGGCAGAATCAACTCGTAATCCATGAGATCCTGCAGTGAGAAAGCAATGGCTGAGAGGCAGTAGAGTTCCGGAGGTAAAATTTCTGATCGAGAGCAGAAACACAGGACAGAAAGGGAAGACAAAATGGAAAGAGAGAGTTCTAAAACGAATGAGAAATGGGAGAAATGAAAGGAGACATGAACCCAGGATCAAATGGTTGGATGGCACACCTCTAAGAAACACTGGCAGAAGGACTTCCAGCCATGACACTTTAAGCAACTGAACAATCCAAACCAACCATCACACACTGATCCTCTGTTTCACCCCTGCACCACAGTTACAGTATTAGAACAACAGAAGTTGAAGGTTTGGTACACAAATGCAGATGGATTAACGAATAAACATGAGGAATGGCAGCAAGAAAAATTTCAATGAGAAGTCCCCAGACATCATAGCAGTTAAGTAGAAACAAAACCTACGGAGACAATAGATGCAAATCTTCCCACCAGGATACTAGATCATGAGGAAAGATAGAAGGGGGCAGGGGAGGCTGTTCTCTCGCAAAAAAATAGTGATGGAAAATTATAAAATGGAAGGCATAGATGAGGATGGGAGAGAGACTCACATAGCAGGTACACTTCAGTCTGGGAAATACAAAGTGGTCATCAGTGATGTATAATCCAATACAGAACTGCAGTGGAGGCCAAGAGAGGAATATGAAGAGAGCAATAGAGCAATGGTGGACACACTTGCTGAGTGGCAAGAAGAGCCTACCTGCAGAGCAAAGTTGGTTGGGTTATGTGGGGGATTTCAACTACAGGGAGATTGACTGAAAACTTGGACACATGGGGGGTCCTGAAACATGGAGAGCCAGGATGCTGACGTGCTGAAACCTCCATGCACCAACATGTTAAGGATACTACCAGGAGTGGGAGAGGGGAAGATAAACCAGCAAGATTGACCTGTGTTCACCTCTGGGCAGCTCTGTGACATTGAGACATCATATGAGAGTCTCTAGAGCTAGAAGTAGACCACGTGATTCTGCAGTGTTTTGAATACATAGTAGAGCTGCAAGTGGGAGAGTAGTCAACAGGAGTTGGAAATGAAAAGTCAGACTATAAAAGAGGGACTATAGGTTGGTGTCCCTGTGGAGGTCCAGTGGACAGAGAACTGCAGGAAAGCCAGTAAATGTGAAATGATGGAATATGTAAATAACAAATGCAAAGAGGCGGTGGAAAGGTTTATTCAAGTGCAACAGTAATAACGGGAAGACAAGAACAAGCCCCTGGCTTACCTGATTCTGCAAGGAGGCAAAACAAAGTGCACAGAGAAATGGAAAAGTACAGAAGGTGGAGAACACACGAAAATAGAGACTGTCAGAGCCAGGAATGAGCACGCACAGGTAAGGAGGAGTACCAGCGACAGTAAGGAAATGACATAGTATCGAGAATAAGATTGACCGAAACTGTTTAGGGAGCAGCTTAAGCACCAGAGTAAAGACAACAGCCAAAGACCAGGTGGACTGGGATTATGACAGAAGGTGTGAGAACTCATGGGAAGAAATGACTAGAGGCATGTGGAGAGCTGAAGAGAGATTTCCAAGGAAGTTGCAGAAGAGAGACAGGAAGGAAGCAAAGACAGCACAGAAGCAGAAACATCAAGAGGGAATATACTAACAAGTGTTGATGACATGTTATATCAACTGAGGAGGAGGCAGTTAGTTCTTAAGTGACCTTGACACTTAAAGGTGATGGGACCGGGACAACATCTCCTAAGGGTCCTTAGGAGAAGGAGCAGAGAGGTTGTGTGGTGTTGTCTTCTGACCACAACCCAAACATCCTCTTGAAACTGGGCACCTAATTGAGAAATGGAAGACAGCTACTAGTCCTACATTAAGAGTTAAATGAGCGATAGGGGTACCAACCACAGACTGTGTCCTTCCTGACATGGCTGTGTAAAGTCATAGAGAAGATTATTATGATGAGAGTGGTTGAACACTCGAAAGGAAATCAAGATTATGGAACAGAGAAATGCCAGCATAGTCTGCTGAATACAAATCTGTATCACGTGTAACCCTCCATACACAAGGAATAGGCTACACAACGAGTATGGTGGTAGATTTGTGCTCTTCTGAGACCACTGCATGAGAAGGCCTATACAGTTCCCAAGAGATTAGGTGCAGAAGCTGAGGATCAGGTGCATGTAAAGTGAGGGGCACTGCAATGATAGTGGAACATTTGACAGAGGCAGCAATGAATTATGGTGGCTAAGAGGTATCACAGGGTGCCTAAGTATGAGTGGTTCTACAGGGGCTGCTCAGACCAGTGCTATTTTTGACAGGAACTGGCATGATTTAGCTAAATAGACCTGAGGTGTCCCTGTTTGCGGCATGACGGAAGCTGATGAGAAGAATCTACCTGACTGAAGACCAGGCAGAAACTACAAAGTAAGTGGACAGGCTGCAGACCTGGTCCAGCAATTGGCTCCTGGAGTTCAATCCCACCAAGTGCAAGTCGCTGAAGATTAAAGGACAAAGAAGACC
>NC_091355.1:1240514-1250514 GCF_038502225.1 Cherax quadricarinatus
ACTAATAATGCTACTATTTACCATTAGCTTTCACTACTAATACTATCAAGTTACTACTACTACTTCATTACACATTATCAAGCATTACGTCATCAATATTGATTAATACTTTACTGGTTAATACTATTACTTTCATTACTAACATTACATTACTAATACTTATTATCATTTGGCTTTAATAACACACTAATTACTATTTACTGCCACTACTTACTACTATTACTATTTGGTCACATTCCTACTTTACTATCACATTATTACTTTCCTAATACTACTAATACTAATATTAACATTATTTAATACTACTTATACTCATTACTCATGTCATTTACTGTACACTACACACCAATACTACTGACTGCCACACACTTACTAATTATCACACACACTTCACTACTGGCCAATACTATCACTTACTTTCACTACTACTACTACCACTGCTACTACCACCACTCACTACTACTGCTGGCCACCATCACACACACACACTACTTCTTTTACTACTACCACTACCACTACTCACTGGCCAGCACTACGCGACTACCAATGCTAACTCACTACTACTCACCACTAATACTGCCACCACTACTACCACCACTACCACTGCCACTACCACTGTCACCACCACACTACCACTGGCACCACCACCACTACTACTTCACTGTCACTCACTACTACCACTCACTACCACACTCACTTACTATGATATTTACTAGTGGTTTAATATTGCAAATTATTATTGTTATGGTGCTTTAGTATTCCTCTGTCCACTTTCTTCCTGGTCTGACTTCTCTTCCTGTCTACTCTCTCTCTGGGTCTACTTCCCCTTCCTGGTTCATACTTCCTCCTCCTGTCTACTTCTCCTGTCTACTTCCTCCTGTCCACTTCCCTCCTGCCCACTTCTTCCGTCTACTTTCCTCCCTGTCCACTTTCTCCCGGTCTACTTCTCCGTCTACTTCTCCCCAAGGCCCACTTTCTCCTCCTGCCCACTTCCTCTCGTCCATACTTCCTCCCCTGGGTTCATTTCTCCCAAGGTCCACTTCCCTCCCGTCCACTTCCCCTCCGTCCACTCTCCCCGGTCCACTCTCTCCCGTCCACCCGTCCACTTCCCTCCCGTCCACTTCCCTCCCGTCCACTTCCCTCCCGTCCACTTCCCTCCCGTCCACTTCCCTCCCGTCCACTTCAGGCGCCTTAGCTTCCTCTGAGAACACAAAGGTTTGGCATCAATTTTTATCCAGCCTCTGTTTTTGCTTTCGGAATTTGTTTGCGATGTTTTTGTCACGCCGGGTAAAGTGTTTTTGTCACCCCGGGTAAAGTGTTTTTGTCACCCCAGGTAAAGTGTTTTTGTCGCCCCGGGTAAAGTGTTTTTGTCACCCCGGATAAAGTGTTTTTGTCACTCCAGGTAGAGTATTTTCTGGTGTGTTTCTTGGAGGGTCGAGCGATAAAAGATACAAAATAACTAATGAAGGGGGACGGAGGATAACTCCAGGCCTCAAAGCTGCAATAAAAACATCATCAGAAGCTTGTAATATCGCACATACACTCACAGGATGGGCTAGAACTATAACTGTGACCCTGGGAACGAACTTAGGTGAACACAGAGAGAGAGAGAGAGAGAGAGAGAGAGAGAGAGAGAGAGAGTATAAGAGAGAGTGAGGCTGGTTGGTGGGTGTTGAGGCAGGAGACCGGCTGGTACAGCAGCAATATTTGTGTGGACGCGGCAGGCTTGTCCATATCTCCTTGGCTATTGTAGTTCTGTGTGTTCATCCAGAAAGGGAAGGGACGTTGATTTCTATATAAAATATAAGGGACGTCCTCAAATCCAGGAATCCTGGAGGAAAATCTTACTTTCTTGGTCCATCCTTCGCCTCTTGCCTGGGTTTCTGTACTCTCAAAAGTACACCTACTGATCTTGAAGTGCAGCCCTCCTCTTGCCCTAGCAGCCTTCCTTCTGTCTTAGCGCAGCCTCCTCTCATCTTAGCGCAGCCTCCTCTCATCTCAACGCACTCCCTCTCATCTCAGCTCAACTTCCCTCAACTCAGCGCACTCCTTCTCATCTCAGCGCACCACCATCTCATCTCAACGCACCCCCATCTCATCTCAGCGCACCTCCCTCTCATTTCAACGCACTCCCTCTCATTTCAGTGCACTTACCTATCTCTCAACGCAGCTTCTCATTTCAAAGCGCACCTCTTTCATTCAGCGCAAATTTCTTTATTCAACACATCCTCAACTTCTCTTCCTTTAAATTATCCAGCCTGTCTTCTCTAATGTACCTCCACTTTCACTACTCTCATTCACTCCACTCTCTCAAGTCTCCCATATTACCTCAGCCTTCTCTTCACTCCCACCCAACACACACACACACACACACACACACACACTCCTTCCCCCACGTTACATCAGTCTCCTCCCTTACTAGGACCCCTATTCCCTCACCACCAAACACCCCCTCCCCTCTCTCCTACTCTCCCACCCTCCGAATCTCCCTTTGTGCCTCTACCATTGCCCTGATTTCAGAAAAAAAATATATTCTCCCTTCTCCGATGCGCTGATTTGTGGAGAGAAAAAAAGGGGGATGATCGTTAGGGCGCTTCTCCATAAGGCGGAGAATCGTATATTTTGCGTATGTCGCATCGATTGGTACTCTGTCTCCCCTCATTAAAGTTCTGCATACCATGCAAGGTGGTGGTTGGTATACCCTGGGTCTAGCAAGGGGTGCTATCCGTTGCGTGATGAGGGTTGGTATACCTTGGGTTTTCTGCATGATGCTACCTAGTTGTGATGATGGTTGTATAATTCTAAGTCTTACTCTGCAAGTTATTCCCAGTGGATGAAAGTTGGGTTACCTGGGTGCCACTTGTGGCAGTGGTGGTTGGTATACCCCGGATCTCACACGGGATGCTATCCCTTGGGTGATAATATGAAGGTTGGTATACCCTGGGTCTTGCACGGGATGCTATCCTTTGGAAGATGAGGATTGGTGTCCCTCTCCCTGGTATCATGAGTCATAAGCATCCCACATATATTCACCCATGCTTTGTTTGTTACGAAGGAAGGAGGAGGAGGAGAAGAAGGAAGAGGAGAAGGAATAGGAAGAGAAGGAAGAGGAGGAAGAAGAATAACTTTAGAGAAAAAATCTGATGTTTTCTGCCAATGGCTCCTTCTGGCAACTTTAAGGGGACGAACTGGAATAAGAGAAAAAAAAATCTTTTCCAGTCCCCTTAGTCTTCCCCTTCCCACACCCCTCTCTAATCTTCCTTTGCTTAATCTTTCTCTCTCTACCTTCTATCTTCAGATCCTCACTTACCTCTCACTTATTCTCTCTTCTCCCTTCCTCTTACACTTCCCCTACCTTATTCCTCTCCCAGGTGTAATGACTGTTACTGAAGAGTAATACTATATACTAGTACCACACCTTTGAGCAATCACATCCTCAACTGGTGCTGAGAACCAGAGGTAGGAGTGGAATGACAGGGTGGGGGGGTCGTCCTGGAATGAGGGGAGGGGATGGAAACGAGGGTGAGGGAAAACGGGATGGTGGGGTGAGGGAAATGGTGGTAAAAGGGAGGGTGAAGGAATGATGGTGGGAAAGGAGGTAAGAGGAATGATGTTGGTGGAGAGGGTGAGGAAATGTGAGGGCTGAGGGAGCAGGGAATGGATGCAGGTGGTGAGGTGTGAGGGAACATGGTGGGGCTGAGGTGGAAGGGAACATGGTGGAAGGAGAAAGGAATGGAGGAAGGAGGGAGAGGGAATGGATGGTGGGGGCTGGGGGGAGAGGAATGGACAGGGAGAGCCTCCAAGGAGAGGGAATGATGGTGGGGCTGTAGAGGGAATGATGTAGGGAGTCTGAAGGAGAGGAATGATGGTGGGGCTGGGGAGAGGAATGATGGTGGAGCCCGAAGGAGAGGGAATGATGTGGAGCTCAGCTGGAGAGGAAATATGGGGGGCTGGGGAGAGGGAATGATGGTGTGGGACACAAGAAGATGGGTACTGAGAGAGGGTGAAAGTGGTGGTGGTGAATCATTACACTCAGAATTATAACTTAAATGCAAACTATCAACCAGGGCTGGTTGTTAAGCGACAGAGTACAGCTAAGATACCGCCATCTTAGTAACGTATATAATATGAATCTTAAAGAGGTGACTTGTAAGCTGGCGAAGGTCTCTGTCAGATGACAAATGCAGTTGTGGATCACTGCAGACTACACTGCATCATCAGGAAATACTTTCTGTCCTGCTTCTTGACATTATATCTCTCTGTAATGTTTTGCCCCAAAAGTGAAAAAAATAAGAATGTATATATTTCTTCACTGCTAACTTTTCATACCAGAACGAGTGAATCCAATTTATATATATATGCAATATATACATATATATATATATATATATATATATATATATATATATATATATATATATATATATATAGAGGGCAGATATATATGATATAGAGAGTGAGGTATATATATATATATGAGTATATATGGTATATATATAGATATAGATATATATATATATATATATATATATATATATATATATATATATATATACATATATGTGTAATGGTACACAATGTGTGTGTAAACAGAGAGGGGAGAGATAAATGTATATACAGATTAGAGCATATTAATATATATATGATATAGTATATAGGTGTTATATACATATATATATATATATATAGAGCATATATATAAATATATATATATGTTATATTATGGGGACATGTCTTGTTTTAGAGAAAAAATTGTGAAGATGATTAACAGCATGAATGTTTTTCTTGCAAAATTAGATGAGGGAATCTGTTATCTTGATACTTGCAGTATTGATGAGCGCAGTAATATGCAATTAGATCCTAAACAAGGCCCCTCCTTTGCCCAAGTTATGCAAATGCTAAGTGTCTGAAGACTCTGTTCGTCTCTATCTCTCATCTTCTCTCTCTCTCTCTCTTCTCTCTAATGGCTAATGAGCTACTATCGACTGCACGAGGGTCAGCCAGCGCTGTGTGTCAGCCTGTCTGCTACCAATGTGCCACTTTTGGCCATTTAAAATAGGATATATTGAACTTCCGGGAAAAGATATACACCGAGAGAAATACACATCTCTGGCTGTTAAGACCGAGCGTGGTTTATCATCTGAAATCTGCAAGACTGGAGTCAGCAGTGAGATAGTAAACAGACAGAGAAATCTATCCGAATTTCTCTTTGTGTTCTGTCCATTTACACACTACTGTCTGTCGAAAAGTTTCTCTTTTTATCTTCTTTATCGTATTCTGTTCCAGTGACACCCTCAGACACCTCTGCCTTTCACCTTTCCCTATTCCTTCTTATTCATGCCCTCTCTTCTAATTTGTCTCCATCTGCCTCTGCCTTCATCTTCATTGTGTTTCTTGTTAGTTTTATGTACATTCTCTATTTAAGTTTTTATTACTTATTTTATGCAATATATTCTGTAATGTTGTTTTGCCTGGCGAATAGTTATGTGCATAACTCTTCTCTCTCACTCTAACTGAGGTGCTACCATGTGGGCTGTGCCAAGGAAGTGTGGAGCTTGACCCAATGCCCACTAAAAGTAAGAAAAACACACATGTAATGCTACTACGCAAGAGATAAAGAAGAATATATTACATTAGCAGCACATTGAATAGTTAGTTATTGAAGAAGAAGAAGACATACACACACATATATATTAGAATGAATATTATTATTAGTTATTATTAACACATTATTAGTTAGTTATTATTATTATTAGTTATTATTATTATTATTAAGACACACACACACACACTGAAAGCTTTAAGCACATAAAAGCACTTAAGGCACCTGGAATAGTGGATTTTAGTCGCTGAAAAAGCAAAGCGAAATTGGACAGATTTTTCCCAAGGAATTTTGTGTGTTTTGGTGTGTGTGTGTGTGTGTGTGTGTGTGTGTGTGTGTGTGTGTGTGTGTGTGTGTGTGTGTGTGTGTGTGTGTGTGTGTGTGTGTGTGTGTGTGTGTGTGTATGTGTGTGTGTGTGTGTGTGTGTGTGTTTGTGTGTGTGTGTGTGTGTGTGTGGAATTATGTGTGGGTTTATTAAGTGTCTGAAAAGTAGGTGGAATTGTGCGTTGGAGTGTTATGTGGAGTCTCAGTGGTCCCTTACCTGACCACAACCTCGTGTGACTTGACCCCCACCCTTCTGTGGCTTGACCCCCACCCTCCTGTGACTTGACCCCCACCCTTCTGTGACTTGACCCCCACCCTCCTGTGACTTGACCCCCACCCTCCTGTGTCTTGACCCCCACCCTCCTGTGTCTTGACCCCCACCCTCCTGTGACTTAGCCCACACCCTCCTGTGACTTGACTCACACCCTCCTGTGATTTGACCCCCACCCTCCTGTGACTTGACCCACACCCTCCTGTGACTTGACCCCCACCCTCCTGTGACTTGACCCGCACCTACTTACAATGCTGCCCTCTATGCTTTTACTATCACCTAGGCTTATAGTAACTTACTCGCCTTGTTCCATAGATTACCAGTTGCTATTCCTTACTGAGTACTTGAGTGCCTATTCTTTATCGTGCTAAGAGACTTGGGCCGTTCACAATCAGCTTGGTGGTTAATTGGAACCTGAAACCCCACACCCAAACAACCACGCATAGGTGATTACAGAACTTGTAATGCAGCTGTAGCAGCCTGTAGATTGTCCAGCTCGATGTGACGTCCTGGCGTAGATCCACCTCAATTTCTTCTCGTTATATAATGTACCCTATTCACTGTATATCTTTCACTGGTCACACGTTCGTTTGACTCTATTACCTTTCTTGGGTGACACGTGGCACCGTCGCCTGAGCCCTGCCCGCTCTGACTGCGCCACCACGTTTCACTTTCTAGATCACTTATAAAATTGTGGCTCTCCCCACACTTATGTGGCTGAGGCAGATTGTAAATCGCTTCAAGGAATTGTTCACTACCCTAACACACTTAGCAACCCTTGTAGTACACTTGGGTAGCCCTCAAAAACACTTATATTCGCGGAGCACGGAAGGCGTGACTCGCGCACGCACTGAGGAGACTGTGTGTATGTGTGTGTGTGTGAGTGTGTGTGTGTGTGTGTGTGTGTGTGTGTGTGTGTGTGTGTGTGTGTGTGTGTGTGTGTGTGTATGTGTATGTGTGTGTGTGCGTGTGTGTGTGTGTGTGTGTGTGTGTGTGTGTGTGTGTGTGTGTGTGTGTGTGTGTGTGTGTGTGTGTGTGTGTGTGTGTGTGTGTGTGTGTGTGTGTGTGTGCTATTTAGCCTAATAAACTCTTGTAACAATTGAATTTTTTATTGGGGGGGAAGGGGGAAGGTGGGTTGTGGAAGGGGGAGGGGGAGGGGGGAAGGGGGTAAAAAAGAAAGAGGGGAGGGAGACGGGGGTTCAATGACTGTGTGAGTGACAGGCTCGTTTACTGCACCAGCCGCCTGTGATATTGTCTGTCCCCTCACACGCCCCCTCATGTCACGCTCTCGGTGTCACGCCCCTGAATGTCACGCTCCTGGTGTCATGCTCCCTCATGTCACGCTCCTGGTGTCACGCACCAAGTGTCAAGCTCCTGGATGCCATGATCCTTGATGTCACGCCCCTGGTGTCACGCCCCCAGTGTCACCCCCCTTGGCGTCACGATCCTTGATGTCACGCCCCTGGTGTCACGCCCCCAGTGTCACCCCCCTGGCGTCACGAACCTTGATGTCACGCCCCTGGTGTCACGCCCCCAGTGTCACCCCCCTGGCGTCACGATCCTTGATGTCACGCCCCTGGTGTCACGCCCCCAGTGTCACCCCCCTGGCGTCACGATCCTTGATGTCACGCCCCTGGTGTCACGCCCCCAGTGTCACCCCCCTGGCGTCACGATCCGTGATGCCACGCCCCTGGTGTCACGCCCCAGTCACCCCGGGCGTCACGATCCTTGATGTCACGCCCCTGGTGTCACACCCCCAGTGTCACCCCCCTGGCGTCACGATCCTTGATGTCACGCCCCTGGTGTCACGCCCCCAGTGTCACCCCCCTGGCGTCACGATCCTTGATGCCACGCCCCTGGTGTCACGTCCTCACACTATGTCACGCAGTTCATGTCACGCACTATCTCCTCTAATGTCACACCTTCCTAGTGTTTAATTTTGATAGCGTCAATCTTTTTACCTATGATGAAAATAGAGATGAATTAATGTGGAAAATAAAATAATTAGGGAGATGAATTGTTTGAGTTAAGTAATGATTCATTACCTTAGCATGAAGCTGCGTAAATGTTAGTTGAAAAAATATTCGCCAAAAACTGGTGAACACGGATGAAAACATACACACACACACACACACACATACACGCATACACACACATACATGCATACACACACGTACATGTATACACACATATATACAGTCACACATATGCGCATATACGCATACATGCACATTTTTACGCCTTTAACACCACCACAACCATCATCTTCATACCTCTACCACCACCACTACCACAATCTTCACGCCACTTCCACCACCACTACCACAATCTTCACATCACTACCACCACCACTACCATAATCTTGCGATCGTTATCACAATCTTCACACCTCTACCACCACCACTACCACAATCTTGTGATCACTACCACAATCTTCACACCTCTACCACCACCACTACCACAATCTTCACACCACTGCCACCACCACTACCACAATCTTGAGACCAAAGGAAGACACTTTTTTACACAGGAAGACACTAACAATATTCCAGTAATTAATTTCTATAGTGGGCCAGAAGAAGATAAATTATGTAACATCACAGTCACTAGTGAGATGGTTGTGAAGCAGATAGACAGACTGAAGCAAAATAAGTCGCCGGGTCCTGATGAGGTTTTTTCAAGTGTTCTTAAGGAATGCAAAATGGAACTCTGTGAACCATTAACTAATATTTTTAATTTATCTCTTCAAACAGGTGTAGTGTCTGATATGTGGAAGATGGCTAATGTAATTCCTATTTTTAAAACAGGGACAAGTCGTTACGTCAAATTACCGCCCAATAAGCCTGACCTCAATTGTAGGCAAATTACTAGAGTCAATTATAGCTCAAATTATAAGAAGCCATCTCGATAAGCATAGCTTGATTAATGATACTCAGCATGGATTCACAAGAGGCCGGTCTTGTCTAACTAATTTATTAACTTTCTTCAGTAAAGCTTTTGAGGCTGTTGACCACGATAAAGAATTTGATATTATTTACTTAGATTTTAGTAAGGCTTTTGATAGAGTTCCGCACCATAGACTGTTAAAGAAAGTGGCAGCTCATGGCATTGGGGAAAAGTGCTCTCGTGGATCGAGTCATGGCCCACTGACAGGAAGCAGAGAGTGTCCATAAATGGGGTTCAACCCGAGTGGGGATCTGTAACAAGTGGCGTTCCATAGGGATCAGTCTTGGGCACGTTGTTGTTTATAATATATATCAATGATCTTGATGGGGGAATTACTAGTGATATGAGCAAATTCGCCGATGACACGAAGATAGGTAGGATAATTGATTCAAACGTAGATGTTATGGAACTTCAGGAGGATTTAAACAAATTCTATTCTTGGTCAGAAAAGTGGCAGATGCAGTTCAAAGTAGATAAATGCAAGGTTCTGAAGCTCGGGAGTGTCCATAACCCTAGTACTTATAAGTTAAATGATGTAGAACTTAGCCATACAGATTTGAAAAGGACTTGAGGGTTATTGTAAGCAGCAACCTTAAACCAAGACAGCAATGCCTAAGCGTACGTAATAAGGCAAATAGATTACTGGGATTTATATCAAGAAGTGTAAGCAACAGAAGTCCAGAGGTCATACTGCAGCTTTATACATCATTAGTAAGGCTTCACCTAGATTATGCAGCTCAATTCTGGTCTCCATATTACAGAATGGACATAAATTCGTTAGAAAACATTCAGCGTAGGATGACTAAATTAATACATAGCATTAGAAATCTTCCTTATGAAGAAAGATTGAAGACTCT
>NC_091355.1:1255514-1265514 GCF_038502225.1 Cherax quadricarinatus
TTAATATTTTTTTATATTTCACGTATATTTTAAGGCACTCTTCTGGCACCTATGCTGTTTCTTATCCACAATATTACAACCCACAAGACACAGTCATGGCACCTTTAATTACGACCCACAAGACACAGTCATGGCACCTTTAATTACGACCCACAAGACACAGTCATGGCACCTTTAATTACGACCCACAAGACACAGTCATGGCACTTTTAATTACGACCCACAAGACACAGTCATGGCACCTTTAATTACGACCCACAAGACACAGTCATGGCACCTTTAATTACGACCCACAAGACACAGTCATGGCACTTTTAATTACGACCCACAAGACACAGTCATGGCACCTTTAATTACGACCCACAAGACACAGTCATGGCACCTTTAATTACGACCCACAAGACACAGTCATGGCACTTTTAATTACGACCCACAAGACACAGTCATGGCACCTTTAATTACGACCCACAAGACACAGTCATGGCACCTTTAATTACGACCCACAAGACACAGTCATGGCACCTTTAATTACGACCCACAAGACACAGTCATGGCACCTTTACCGTTTCTCATCCTTATGAGCAGCGTAGACAGCATCATAACTCTCGTGGCGCGTGGTTGGAAGCTGCATCTCAGTCAGTCACGGCGATTGCTGGTGAGCCCAGACCTAACAAGTTAAAAACCTTCAAATTCTGGGACTGGTCTGGGACTGGGCCCCTGGGGTGACCTCCGGAAGCAACTCCAGATGAGCTCTTAACGCAAGAGCCCTGCAGAGAGGGTGGGACTGACCCCCTCAAATACTTTTTCTCCGAGGGTGATGGACTGGTTACATCATCTTCATTTCATTACTTCTGCTCCCTTTGCATAAAATCACATCATAAGGGAAAAAAAGCAAATAAATCACAGCACAAGGGGAAAAATCACAAAAGGAAAAAAACATCAAACAAATCACAACGTAGGGGAGAAAAATAACAAAAATAACAACAGAGGAAAGATAAACCGCCGTACAGAAGAGGAAAGGAATAACAACAGGAGGGGGGGGGAGAATAAACCGCAGGAAAGGGGAAAACAAGATAAAACAGATGGCATGAGAGGGGGTAAAGCACAGCCGCAGGCCACAAACTACCGCCATCAATAATCCAAATTACCGTCGCGGATGAAAAAGCAGAGGAGGCCTCTCTAGAGCAGATCAGTGTTCCTAATAGCGACAGCCATCCCCCATAAACTCATGAGTTCTCCTCCATCATTCTTGTGGGGGGAGGGGGGAGGGGGGAGGGAGAGAGGGAAAGGGGAGGGGAAGGGAGAGGGGGAGGGGGAGGGAGAGGGGGAGGGGGAGGGTGAGGGGCTGAAGGGATGAACTGGGAGAAAGGGGTCTGGAAACTTAAATTTCTAGCATTAGAAATATGTATATTACATAATAAGTGTATGTGTGTAATATATATATATATATATATATATATATATATATATATATATATATATATATATATATATATATATATATATATATATATATATATATATATATATATATTAAAGAGAGAGAGAGAGAGAGAGAGAGAGAGAGATGTCAGTAACTTGGCTTAAGTCAGTTTTAGCAATGATCAGTTAAAATTTCAATAATTTGTAAACTGTAAAGTGGACACATGTCGAGATTTCGTAAAATTTACACGAACGGAAGGTTGGACCTCATGGGAAGGTGGGGGGGGGGAGGAGGGAAGATGTGGATGTTGAGGGAGATGTTGATGTTGAGGGAGATGTTGATGTTGAGGGAGATGTGGATGTTGAGGGAGATGTTGATGTTGAGGGAGATGTGGATGTTGAGGGAGATGTGGATGTTGAGGGAGATGTGGATGTTGAGGGAGATGTCGATGTTGTGGGAGATGTTGATGTTGTGGGAGATGTTGATGTTGAGGGAGATGTTGATGTTGAGGGAGATGTTGATGTTGAGGGAGATGTGGATGTTGAGGGAGATGTTGATGTTGTGGGAGATGTTGATTTTGAGGGAGATGTTGATGTTGAGGGAGATGTTGATGTTGTGGGAGATGTTGATGTTGAGGGAGATGTTGATGTTGAGGGAGATGTTGATGTTGAGGGAGATGTGGATGTTGAGGGAGATGTGGATGTTGAGGGAGATGTGGATGTTGAGGGAGATGTGGATGTTGAGGGAGATGTTGATGTTGAGGGAGATGTGGATGTTGAGGGAGATGTGGATGTTGAGGGAGATGTGGATGTTGAGGGAGATGTTGATGTTGTGGGAGATGTTGATGTTGAGGGAGATGTTGATGTTGAGGGAGATGTTGATGTTGTGGGAGATGTTGATGTTGAGGGAGATGTTGATGTTGTGGGAGATGTTGATGTTGAGGGAGATGTTGATGTTGAGGGAGATGTTGATGTTGAGGGAGATGTGGATGTTGAGGGAGATGTGGATGTTGAGGGAGATGTGGATGTTGATGGAGATGTTGATGTTGTGGGAGATGTTGATGTTGAGGGAGATGTTGATGTTGAGGGAGATGTTGATGTTGTGGGAGATGTTGATGTTGAGGGAGATGTTGATGTTGAGGGAGATGTGGATGTTGAGGGAGATGTTGATGTTGTGGGAGATGTTGATGTTGAGGGAGATGTTGATGTTGAGGGAGATGTTGATATTGAGGGAGATGTGGATGTTGAGGGAGATGTGGATGTTGAGGGAGATGTGGATGTTGAGGGAGATGTGGATGTTGTGGGAGATGTAGATGTTGAGGGAGATGTGGATGTTGAGGGAGATGTGGATGTTGTGGGAGATGTGGATGTTGTGGGAGATGTGGATGTTGTGGGAGATGTAGATGTTGAGGGAGATGTGGATGTTGTGGGAGATGTTGATGTTGAGGGAGATGTGGATGTTGTGGGAGATGTTGATGTTGAGGGAGATGTGGATGTTGTGGGAGATGTTGATGTTGAGGGAGATGTGGATGTTGAGGGAGATGTGGATGTTGAGGGAGATGTGGATGTTGAGGGAGATGTGGATGTTGTGGGAGATGTGGATGTTGTGGGAGATGTTGATGTTGAGGGAGATGTGGATGTTGTGGGAGATGTGGATGTTGTGGGAGATGTTGTGCATCTGTAAAGCAATCTCCCATCAAGGAAGGTTCCTTGATGTTGGTGAGGGGCTCTTGATTTAGGGAATTGGATCTGTGCTCCAGTTCCCCGAATTAAGCCTGAATGCCTTCCACATCCCTCCCCCCCCAGGCGCTGTATAATCCTCCGGGTTTAGCGCTTCCCCCTTGATTATAATAATAATAATGTAAAGCAATCAAAATTACAAGCATTTCGGAGGGAAGGCACGAAATAAATACCCTTCTGAATCCTTTTAGTTAATATAAACGAAGAGTAACTGAGTATATAGGGATAATAGATGATATAAAACTGAGGCTTGGTTAAAAACTACATGGCATAATTTTTAAAGGGATGGATCGGAAAGCCAGCGGAAGGCCTCGGTCAGGTGACCAAAAGCTCCAACGACGGGTCATCATCTAAGACCCGCGTCAGGAAACTGTTTCCTGACCGACCTTACCTAAGCTTGGTGGAAATTACAATGGAAATGCGATGCCTACTGAATATCATACATACTGACAGTAGCAAAGACAGGAAGGTGGACGACTGGCTCAGTATATCAAGAAACAGTTTAAAAGATCTATCAGTACAGCTCCTGGCAGGCGAAACGTCTCTCAATACACTTAGTTCCTAATCATCCCAGGGGTGGGGTTAGAACTCGCGATAAGAGAGTCACAAAGCTCCAGACCGACGCCTTAGCCACTGGACCAGCTGGCTGCAAAAAGATGCATCCGTGAGTCACCTAGTTCCTCCACGTGTGTCGCTGATAACATGTAGTCGACAAGTTCGGAGGAAGACACCATTGATCTCCAGAGTAATATAGAGCAGCCATTGTTGTGGTAGGGAAGGAGGCAGGTGAAGCTCAGTGTTGTGAACGGCAAAGTTCCAGTCCACAGCAATGAAGACCGGAACTTTTGTACTAAATAACGTGAAACTTGACCGATGTGAAAATGATTTGGTTATGGTAAACACCGCACATCACACACACACACACACACACACACACACACATACACACACACACACACACACACACACACACACACACACACACACACACTGCATCACGGATGTGATTAATAGAACATCATTTAAATACAAGTGGCCTATTTGCTGCTTAATACACTAGCGGTGTATGTGAAATTGATGTGATTTGAACCATCCCAATTACGCAGTCCAGTTGTGTAGTGGGGCAGACGAGAGCCTATTTATCTCTCTCTCTCTCTCTCTCTCCCTCTCTCTCTCTCTCTCTCTCTCTCTCTCTCTCTCTCTCTCTCTCTCTCTCTCTCTCTCTCTCTCTCTCTCTCTCTCTCTCTCTCTCTCTTTAATAAATATGACGGACTAAATATTTATGAAGTATTGATTGAATTACGAGAAGTAATTATCAGATAATTATAAAACATGCCATATATATTAATGATAAAAATAGCAACTCAAAAAATAGCAACTCAAAAAAATAGCAACTCAAAAAATAGCAACTCAAAAAAATAGCAACTCAAAAAATAGCAACTCAAAAAATAGCAACTCAAAAAATAGCAACTCAAAAAATAGCAACTCAAAAAATAGCAACTCAAAAATTAGCAACTCAAAAAATAGCAACTCAAAAAATAGCAACTCAAAAAATAGCAACTCAAAAATTAGCAACTCAAAAAATAACTTGAACATAACTCAAAAATAATTAGAAAATATAACTAGAAAATAACTAACCTATAGAAACTCAAAAAAAAAAAAAAAACGGAAGTAACTAAAAAAAAAAATCTAAAAAAACAGCACCTCAAAAATAGCTCGAAAATAACTGAAAAATAACGAAAATAACTCAAAAATTATTCAAAAAATAGATAAAAAATAACTCGAAAATAATTAAAAAAATAACCTTGAACTATAAACAAAGTTAATAAGGATTAAAATAAACTGAGAAATGAGACCAGAAACCAACAGGACTGGTCTGAGACCCTCTCGCGGGGGCGATGTTTTTTTTCCTCTACTTCCGTAATCAGCACTTTAAATTACGTTCCGTAATTAGCACTTTTAATTATGTTCTGTAATTAGCACTTTTAATTATGCTCCGTAATTAGCACTTTTAATTATGCTCCGTAATTAGCACTTTTAATTATGTTCCGTAATTATCATTTTTAATTATGTTCCGTAATTAGCACGTTTGATTATGTTCCGTAATTAGCACTTTTAATTATGTTCCGTAATTAGCACTTTTAATTACGCTCCATAATTATAACTTTTAATTATGTTCCGTAATCAGCACTTTTAATTATGTTCCGTAATTAGCACTTTTAATTATGTTCCGTAATTAGCACTTTTAATTATGTTCCGTAATTAGCACTTTTAATTACGCTCCGTAATTCGCGAATCTTTACTTTACGTAGATCGTTAATTGTTAACCATCTTCGGGTAACCGGAGTTCCGTTAAGGGCTATCGGGTAATCGCGATCTCTTAATTTCTATCGGATAATCGCGATGCATTGACTGCTATCGGGTAATAGCGATCCCATAAATGATATCGGATAATCGCGATCCATTGACTACTATCGGGTAATCGCGATCCCTTAATCGCTGTCGGGTAATCGAGCTCTGATAGTTACGCTCCGTAATTTGCGCTCGCTGAAATCGCATTTTACCTGCTGAGCAGCGAGTGACGTCATACGGCCGGGGACAACGATGTAGTTAGCGGTAGTTTATCGCTGACTTAACAGTCATTAGAGCAGCGGGTAAACGAGACTACGAGAGAGGCTAGTGTGTGTGTGTGTGTGTGTGTGTGTGTGTGTGTGTGTGTGTGTGTGTGTGTGTGTGTGTGTGTGTGTGTGTGTGTGTGTGTGTGTGTGTGTGTGTGAGTGTGTGTGTGTGTGTGAGTGTGTGTGAGTGTGTGTGTGTGTGTGTGTGTGTGTGTGTGTGTGTGTGTGTGTGTGTGTGTGTGTGTGTGTGTGTGTGTGTGTGTGTGTGAGTGTGTGTGTGTGTGTGTGTGTGTGTGTGTGTGTGTGTGTGTGTGTGTGTGAGTGTATGTGTGTATGTGTGTGTGTGTGTGTGTGTGTACTCACCTAATTGTGGTTGCAGGGGTCGAGAAACAGCTCCTGGCCCCGCCTCTTCACTGATCGCTATGTCCTCTCTCTCGACCCCTGCAATCACAATTAGGTGAGTACACACACACACACACACACACACACACATACACACACACACACACACACACACACACACACACACACACACACACACACACACACACACACACACACACACACACACACACCTATTCACTTCCAACTTTCTTTTCTCTTCTCCTTTCTCCCCTCTTCCCTCTAGCACTTTTTTTATCCTACCTTTCCCTCGTCTCTTCTCCCCTTCTTTCTTCCTCTACTCCTCTCCCTTGCTCTTCACCCTGTTTCCCTTCTCCTGTTCTCTCCTCACTCTTCTTCTTCTTCTTCTCCTCTCCCCAACTTTATTCTCTTCCCTCTCTCCCTTCCTCTTCTCCCCTTCTCCCCTTCCCAACTTTATTCTCTTCCCTTTTCCCCTCCCCTCCCAACTCAACCCTTTTCCCCCTTCCCTTACCATTCCCCTCCCCCCCTCCCCTTCCCCCTCCCCCTCCCCCCTCCCCTCACCCCTAGTTCATACCCTTATTAAACTTCTGTGATCTCTTTTATTATGCCTCTTGTAAGCGATTCTGGGCGTTAAGGACAGCGTCGCTAAGGTCGACTATAGTGTGGTGAGGCTGGGGAAAATAATCCTACTTGCGTGTAAGTTTTATCATTCTCTTCCTCCCTCCTCCTTCTCCCCCCCCCTTCCCGTGGCACCCACCTGAGGTTGAGGGGAATTTTGCATTTTGTAATGTTGCTAAACCTGTAGGGGTCATTCAGCGCCTGGGGAAGAGGAGGAGGAGGGTGGGTAACCGGTTTTGATCCAATTTCCAAGGATTCACGAACCTTTAACGGCCTCAAGGCAACTGTAATCAGTAAAGGGCCCTTATGCGACGTTTCGGTCCCTCTTGGTTCTAAACGGGCTGTGGTTCTTACGTCGGTTTACGTACGGTCAGCAGTAACAGCCTGGTTGATCAGGACCTGATCCTCAACGAGGTCTGGTCACGGACCGGGAAGCGGGGGCGTTGACCCCCGAAACCCTCTCCAGGTATATTCCAGGTATACCAAAACGTCGTCATGAGGTATACACAAGCAGGGGTGTCAGGACAAAACTAATAGATAACTCAATAAGTGTAAAGGGACCAAGACTACTCATCGCTCTTCCCTTTATGAAGGAGGATTACCAACAGACCCCTGGCTGTCATGAAACACTTGACAAGTGTTTCATGTTAGCTGCTGATCAACCAGGCTGTGGTGCATACAGTGGACTGCGTGAGGCCAACACCAACAGCCTGACTGCTCAGATCATCAGCCAGGACGTCTGGTCTGAGACCTGGCAGCGACGGCAGTACCCCCCCCCCACACACACACACACACACACACACATATATATATATATATATATATATATATATATATATATATATGTATATATATATATATATGTATATATATATATAATGTACATATATATATAAATGTATATATATAATATATATATATATATATATATATATATATATATATATGTATATATATGATATATGCATATATATGTATGTGTGTGTGTGTGTGTGTGTGTGTGTGTGTGTGTGTGTGTGTGTGTGTGTGTGTTTGTGCAAAACAATCGCAGACAGGCGATCTTAATGCAAGACAATCCCCAGGGGAAGGGACTTTAGCTCAAGTACTTTCACACTTCTCAGTGCGTCATCAGGAGCTGTGCAATGTTGCAAGGGCAGCAACAAGAGAAGTAGGGTAAGTTCTCAGAGTATGGCAGTGAGAATGGCAGTGTGCAGGCACCAGCAGTCTGGCTGCTGTTGTTACTGTTGAAGTTAATGTTGAAGCTTTTGTGGTGTAGCTGTTGCTGTTATTGCTTTTGTTGCAACTGTTACTGTTGTTGCTGTTATCGTTCTTGATGTTACTGTTGTTGCTGCTACCGCATCCGGTTCTGCTGTTTTGTTGCTGTTCTCGCTGTTATCACTACAACTGTTACAGCTATACCTGCTGTTGTTGTTGTGAAGATACTGTTCCTGCTGCTGATTTTCTAATTTTTGCCGTTGCTGTTGCTTTTTGCCGTTACTGTTGCAAGTGCTATCGCAGCTTGTGCTGTTACTGTTACTGCAGTTAATACTGCAACTGCTGGTTTAGCAGTTATGTTGCTGTCGTACTTCGATTACTAGTAGTCTGAAGCTGTTGCAGCAGCTAGTGCTGTTGCCAGAGCTGCAGCTGCTGGTGTTGCTGGTGTTGCCAAAGCTGCAGCTGTGCTGCTGCTGCTACTGCTATTAATACTACTGGTATTCCTGTTGGTGTTGCTGTTGCAGCTGCTGCTGCTGCTGCTGCTGCTGCTGCTGCTGCTGCTGCTGCTGCTGCTGCTGCTGCTGCTGCTGCTGCTGCTGCTGCTGCTGCTGCTGCTGCTGCTGCTGCTGCTGCTGCTGCTGTCACCTTCATTATAGCAAGAAAGTCTCGCGTGCAGACCCAACAGTCATCTATGTTGTGTCTCGTGACCTGACTGATGGTTTACCAAAGAATCACAATCCAGAGCGGAGTTGCTCAAACCTAACACGCACTGCTGCTGCCTTCACCTCTGTTCTGTCATGTCAGAACTGGTCTCTGCTGTCCCACGTACCCTCAAAACTGATCTCTTCTGCCACACGTACCGTCAGAGCTGGTCTCTGCTGCCCCACGTACCGTCAGACGTGCTCTCTGCTACCCCAAGTACCGTCAGAACTGGTCTCTAATTCGTCATGTACCGTCAGAACTGGTGTCTGTCCCTTACGTATCAGAGGTGGTGTCTGATCCCTGTGCAGCGACACAGATGGTGCTTGATCCCTTATGTACCAACAGAGGTGGTGTCTGATCCCTTGTGTAGCAGCAAAGATGGTGTCTGATTCCTTGTGTCGCTAAGTAGATGGTGTCCTATCTTGTGCAGAGACAGAGATGGTGTCTGATCCCTTGTGTACCGACAGAGATGGTGTCTGATTCCTTGTGTAGGAACAGAGGTGGTGTCTGATCCCTTGTGTACCAACAAAGATGGCGTCTAATTCCTTGGGTAACGGCAGAGGTGGTGTCTGATCCCTTGTGTATTGACAAAGATGGTGTGATCTGACACAAACACTCCTGCCGTCACTACATGCTTCCTACGTCCCACTGGTTTTTAATCTGATCCTGAGCGGATCTGGTCTTTGTGGTGTGATTGCTGGCAGAGAAGCTGAATACACTGCTGTCTGCAGCCCTCTCATTAGCTTCCTTGAGTTAGGAATCCAGCCGGACGGCAGGAATTGTATCTCTTTGTGTGTGGAGTTTTAAAGGTGGTTTCTCAGGGAATTTCTGCGGTGATTATTATTTTCACTGTTACCTGAAGGCGATTTCGGAAAAGGGGTTGCCGCTCCCCGCGGCCCGGCCCCAGACCAGGCCTCTCGGCTCATGTGGAAAATAACATTTGTCTACAGTTTATTACATTTATTTTAGGGTATGTTTGGCCACGAGCGGCTTCAACAGAGGTTAATAAGAACGAGTATATTTAGTAGTATAAGTCAGGTGGTAAGCTGCGAGAAGGTGGTAGTAGTAGTAGTAGTAGCAGTAGTGGTGGTGGTGATAGTAGAAGTACAACTGTGGAAGGATAGTTGATGGTATGATCAACCAGGGTGGTGCTGGCAGCTCTCCAGTGCAGGTACCACAGCCAAGACGGTCAGGAACTGACTTCAGGAACTTTTAGACTACCCTGTCGTGAAGAGCTAGGAGTGTGTTGGTAATTCCCCTTATGTAAGTGGTAGCCCCTGCTATTCATTTGAGATATCTTACACTGACTGCCAGTCGTCTTG
>NC_091355.1:1270514-1273014 GCF_038502225.1 Cherax quadricarinatus
AAGGTGGAGGAGTGTGAGGGGGGGTTGCTGGCTTGAAGAGGGAAGGTGGGGGAGTGTGAGGGGTTGGTGGCTTGTAGAAGAAGGTGGGGAGTGTGAGGGGTTGGTGGCTTGTAGAGGAAGGTGGAGGAGGTGAGGGGGTTGGTGGCTTGTAGAGGAAGGTGGGAGTGTAGGGGTTGGTGGCTTGTAGAGGAAGGTGGGGAGTGTGAGGGGGGGTTGGTGGCTTGTAGAGAGAAGGTGAAGGAGTGAGGGGTGGTGGCTTGTAGAAAGAAGGTGGAGGAGTGTGAGGGGGGGTTGGTGGCTTGTAGAAAGAAGGTGGAGGAGTGTGAGGGGGGTTGGTGGCTTGTAGAGGGAAGGTGGAGGAGTGTGAGGGGGGGTTGCTGGTTTGAAGAGGGAAGGTGGGGGAGTGTGAGGGGTTGGTGGCTTGAAGAGGAAAAGGTGGGGAGTGAGGGGGTTGGTGGCTTGTAGAGGGAAGGTGAGGAGTATGAGGGGGGGTTGGTGGCTTGTAGAGGGAAGGTGGAGGAGTATGAGGGGGTAGGTGGATTGTAGAGGGGAAAGGTGAGGAGGTGAGGGGTTGGTGGCTTGTAGAGAAGGTGGAGGAGTGTGAGGGGTTGGTGGCTTGTAGAGGAAGGTGGGAGTGAGGGGGCTTGTGGCTTTGAAGAGGGAAGGGATGAGGGGGCTTGGTGGCTTGTAGAGGGAAGGTGGAGGAGTGTGAGGGGGCTTGGTGGCTTGTAGAGGGAAGGTGGAGGAGTGTGAGGGGGTTGGTGGCTTGTAGAAAGAAGGTGGAGGAGTGTGAGGGGGGTTGGTGGCTTGTAGAGGGAAGGTGGAGTGTGAGGGGGTTGTGGTTTGAAGAGGGAAGGTGGAGGAGTGTGAGGGGGTGGCTTGTAGGGAAGGTGGGGAGTGTGAGGGGGTTGGTGGCTTGTAGAGGAAGGTGGAGGAGTTTGAGGGGTGGTGGCTTGTAGAGGAAGGTGGAGGAGTGTGAGGGGGGGGCTTGGTGGCTTGTAGAGGGAAGGTGGAGGAGTTTGAGGGGGGTAGGTGGCTTGTAGAGGGAAGGTGGAGTGTGAGGGGGGTTGGTGGCTTGTAGAGGGAAGGTGGGGGAGTGTGAGGGGGTTGTGGTTTGAAGAGGAAGGTGGGGAGTGTGAGGGAGGGTTGGTGGCTTGTAGAGGGAAGGTGGGGGAGTGTGAGGGGGGTTGGTGGCTTGTAGAGGGAAGGTGGGGGAGTTTGAGAGGGGTAGGTGGCTTGTAGAGGGAAGGTGGGAGAGTGTGAGGGGGGTAGGTGGCTTGTAGAGGGAAGATGGAGTTTGAGGTGGTGCTTGTAGAGAAAGGTGAGGGAGGGTTGGTGGCTTGTAGAGGGAAGGTGGAGGAGGGGGTGTGGTGTAGAGGAAGGTGGGAGTGTGAGGGTGGTGGCTTGTAGAGGGAAGGTGGGGAGTGAGGGTTGGTGGCTTGTAGAGGAAGGTGGAGGAGTTTGAGGGTAGGTGGCTTGTAGAGGAAGGTGGGAGTGTGAGGGGGTGGTGGCTTGTAGAGGGAAGGTGGAGAGTTGAGGGGTAGGTGGCTTAGAGGAAGGGGAGTATGAGGGGTAGGTGTTGTAGAGGAAGGTGAGGAGTGAGGGGTAGGTGGCTTGTAGAGGGAAGGTGGAGGAGTATGAGGGGGGTAGGTAGCTTGTAGAGGGAAGGTGGGGGAGTGTGATGGGGGTAGGTGGCTTGTAGAGGAAGGTGGGGGAGTGTGAGGGGGTAGGTGGCTTGTAGAGGGAAGGTGGGGAGTTGAGAGGGTAGGTGGCTTGTAGAGGAAGGTGGAGAGTGTGAGGGGGTAGGTGGCTTGTAGGGGAAGGTGGGGAGTGTGAGGGGGTAGGTGGTTGTAGAGGAAGGTGGGGAGTGTGAGGGGTTGGTGGCTTGTAGAGGAAGGTGGGGAGTGTAGAGGGTAGGTGGTTTGAGGGAAGGTGGGGAGGTGAGGGGTGGTGGTTTGAGAGGAAGGTGGGGAGTGAGGGGGTAGGTGGCTTGTAGAGGAAGTGGGGAGTGTGAGGGTTGGTGGCTTGTAGAGGGAAGGTGGGGAGTGTGAGGAGTGAGAGGGAAGGTGAGGAGTGTGAGGGGTGGATGGCTTGTAGAGGGAAGGTGGGGGAGTGTGAGGGGGGTTGATGGCTTGTAGAGGGAAGGTGGGAGTGTGAGGGGTTGATGGCTTGTAGAGGAAGGTGGGGAGGTGAGGGGTTGATGGCTTGAGAGGAAGGTGGGAGGAGGGGTTGATGGCGTAGAGGGAAGGGGGGAGTGTGAGGGGTTGATGGCTTGTAGAGGAAGGTGGGGAAGTGAGGGGGTTGATGGCTTGAGAGGGAAGGTGGGAGTGTGAGGGTTGATGGCTTGTAGAGGAAGGTGGGGAGGTGAGGGGTTGATGGCTTGTAGAGGAAGGTGGGAGGAGGGGTTGATGGCAGGAGGTGGGGAGGGGTTGATGGCTTGTAGAGGAAGTGGGGAGGGTGGGTGTGAGGAGGGGGGTTGATGGCTTGTAGAGGGAAGGTG
>NC_091355.1:1275514-1283014 GCF_038502225.1 Cherax quadricarinatus
TAATACCCGTATTAAGTTAATACCGGTATTAAGTTAATACCCGGTATTAAGTTAATTCCCGGTATTAAGTTAATACCGATATTAACTTAATACCCGCGTAGTTAATACCCGGTTTAAGTTAATACCCAGTATTAAGTTAATACCCCAGTATTAAGTTAATACCCGGGTATTAAGTTAATACCCGGGTATTAAGTTAATACCCGGGTATTAAGTTAATACCCCGGTATTAAGTTAATACCCGGGTATTAAGTTAATTCCCTGGTATTAAGTTAATACCCCGATATTAACTTAATACCCCGGTGTTAAGTTAATACCCCGGTGTTAAGTTAATACCCCGGTATTAAGTTAATACCCCGGTGTTAAGTTAATACCCCGGTATTAAGTTAATACCCCGGTGTTAAGTTAATACCCCGGTGTTAAGTTAATACCCCGGTGTTAAGTTAATACCCCGGTGTTAAGTTAATACCCCGGTGTTAAGTTAATACCCCGGTGTTAAGTTAATACGCCCGGTATTAAGTTAATACCCCGGTGTTAAGTTAATACCCCGGTGTTAAGTTAATACCCCGGTGTTAAGTTAATACCCCGGTGTTAAGTTAATACACCGGTGTTAAGTTAATACCCCGGTGTTAAGTTAATCCCCGGTGTTAAGTTAATACCCCGGTGTTAAGTTAATACCCCGGTGTTAAGTTAATACCCCGGTGTTAAGTTAATACGCCCGGTATTAAGTTAATACCCCGGTGTTAAGTTAATAACCCGGTATTAAGTTAATACCCCGGTATTAAGTTAATACCCGGGTATTAAGTTAATACCCCGGTATTAAGTTAATACCCGGGTATTAAGTTAATACCCGGGTATTAAGTTAATACCCCGGTATTAAGTTAATACCCCGGTATTAAGTTAATACCCGGGTATTAAGTTAATACCCCGGTATTAAGTTAATACCCCGGTATTAAGTTAATACCCGGGTATTAAGTTAATACCCCAGTATTAAGTTAATACCCGGGTATTAAGTTAATACCCGGGTATTAAGTTAATACCCCAGTATTAAGTTAATACCCGGGTATTAAGTTAATACCCGGGTATTAAGTTAATACCCGGGTATTAAGTTAATACCCGGGTATTAAGTTAATACCCTGGTATTAAGTTAATACCCCGATATTAACTTAATACCCCGGTGTTAAGTTAATACCCCGGTGTTAAGTTAATACCCCGGTGTTAAGTTAATACCCCGGTATTAAGTTAATTCCCTGGTATTAAGTTAATACCCCGATATTAACTTAATACCCCGGTGTTAAGTTAATACCCCGGTGTTAAGTTAATACCCCGGTGTTAAGTTAATACCCCGGTGTTAAGTTAATACACCGGTGTTAAGTTAATCCCCGGTGTTAAGTTAATACCCCGGTGTTAAGTTAATACCCCGGTGTTAAGTTAATACCCCGGTGTTAAGTTAATACCCCGGTGTTAAGTTAATACCCCGGTATTAAGTTAATACCCCGGTGTTAAGTTAATACCCCGGTGTTAAGTTAATACCCCGCTGTTAAGTTAATACCCCGGTGTTAAGTTAATACCCCGGTGTTAAGTTAATACCCCGGTGTTAAGTTAATACCCCGGTATTAAGTTAATACCCCGGTGTTAAATTAATACCCCGGTGTTAAGTTAATACCCCGGTGTTAAGTTAATACCCCGGTGTTAAGTTAATACCCCGGTATTAAGTTAATACCCCGGTGTTAAGTTAATACCCCGGTGTTAAGTTAATACCCCGGTGTTAAGTTAATACCCCGGTGTTAAGTTAATACCCCGGTGTTAAGTTAATACCCCGGTATTAAGTTAATACCCCGGTGTTAAGTTACTACCCCGGTGTTAAGTTAATACCCCGCTGTTAAGTTAATACCCCGGTGTTAAGTTAATACCCCGGTGTTAAGTTAATACCCCGGTGTTAAGTTAATACCCCGGTATTAAGTTAATACCCCGGTGTTAAGTTAATACCCCGGTGTTAAGTTAATACCCCGGTGTTAAGTTAATACCCCGATATTAAGTTAATACCCCGGTGTTAAGTTAATACCCCGGTGTTAAGTTAATACCCCGGTGTTAAGTTAATACCCCGGTATTAAGTTAATACCCCGGTATTAAGTTAATACCCCGGTGTTAAGTTAATACCCCGGTGTTAAGTTAATACCCCGATATTAAGTTAATACCCCGGTGTTAAGTTAATACCCCGGTGTTAAGTTAATACCCCGGTGTTAAGTTAATACCCCGGTGTTAAGTTTTATGACCACTCTGCACTATTCGTTTTGCGTTCACTGCGGTAGAGGAGGCTGGGCTTATGAGACACGGGAATATCCCATCCTTCCCTCCTAACCTCCCCCCTCTTCCTCTTCCCACCCCTACCTTCCCTCCCCTCCCTCCCCCCTCTTCCCCTCTACGTCCGTTCCTTCCCTCCCATTCATTCCATCATGGGAATACCTGTGATAATTACCATCAACTTATCCTCTCCTCCCTCTCCCTGGCTCCCTTCATTCACCCACCTCCCCCTTCCATCTTCCCTTCCCTCTCTCCTCCCCCACCATGATCAATATACTTTTCTATTCAATTTCCTTCTTGCGGCAATTTTTTAGGGAATGGTTGAGGAAGGGTAGTGGAGGGATAGGGGAGGGGGAATCTTCTGGTCACTTACACTGGATGGATGGGTTAAAAGAGGGGAGGGGGAAGGGGAAGATGAAGGAGGGGGAAGAGGAGGAGAGGGGAAGAGGAGGAGGGAAAGAACGAACGAGAGGGAGATAGAGTCGAGAGACGTGATAAATATGAAAATAAAATCATAGAGGGAAAGAGAGAGAGAGAGAGAGAGCGAGAAAGAGAGAGAGAGAGTGCTAGGCACTGGAAGGGGGTGTCAGTTACAGCTGTTGTTGGCACTGTGTGGAAAAGTTTAAAGAGTGTCGAGAGAGCATTTATGTATTGGTCAGGTGTGGCTGTCGTTACTGCCACTGTTGGCACTGCTGGCACTGTTAACACTGCTGGAACCGTTGGCACTGCTGGCACTGTTAGCACTACTGGCACTGCTGGCACTAATGGCACTGTTGGCACTGATGTCATTACGGCCACGGTTGGCACTGCTGGTACTGTTAGCACTGCTGGCACTATTAGTACTGTTGGCACTGCTATTATTGCTGCCACTGTTGGCACTGCTAGCACTGTTAGCACTGCTGGAACTGTTGGCACTGCTGGCACTGTTAGCACTACTGGCACTGCTGGCACTACTGGCACTGCTGGAACTGTTGGCACTGCTGGCACTGTTAGCACTGCTGGAACTGCTGGCACTACTGGCACTGTTGGCACTGATGTCATTACGGCCACGGTTGGCACTACTGACATTGATGGCACTACTGGCACTGCTGGCACTACTGGCACTGTTGGCACTGATGTCATTACGGCCACGGTTGGCACTGCTGGTACTGTTAGCACTGCTGGCACTATTGGTACTGTTGGCACTGCTATTATTGCTGCCACTGTTGGCACTGCTGGCATTTCACTGTTGACACTAGTGGCACTGTTAGCACTACTGGCATTTTTAACACTGCTGGCACTGTTGACACTTCTTTCAATGTTGGCACTACTGGCACTGTTGGCACTGCTACTGTCTCTACACTGTTCTGGCACTCACTCACCAGGGGTGCTCAAGTGCCGCGGATATTAGCGCATAATGATGCACTTTGGTACCCTGTGACGCACTCTAGTGCCCTGTGACGCACTGTGACGCAAGCTGACGCCGCGTGACGCACTGTGGCTCCCTTTAATTCACTCTGACATATGCTAACTCGTTGAGAGAGAAAGAGTTGAGCTTAGGGGATACAGATATACCTCTCTCGGATCATTGAGATAGAGAAGACTGAGCTTAGGGGATGCAGGGATACCTCTCTCGGATCATTGAGATAGAGAAGGCTGAGCTTAGGGGATGCAGGGATACCTCTCTCGGATCATTGAGATTGAGAAGGCTGAGCTTAGGGGATGCAGGGATACCTCTCTCGGATCATTGAGATTGAGAAGGCTGAGCTTAGGGGATGCAGGGATACCTCTCTCGGATCATTGAGATTGAGAAGGCTGAGCTTAGGGGATGCAGGGATACCTCTCTCGGATCATTGAGATAGAGAAGGCTGAGCTTAGGGGATGCAGGGATACCTCTCTCGGATCATTGAGATAGAGAAGGCTGAGCTTAGGGGATGCAGGGATACCTCTCTCGGATCATTGAGATAGAGAAGGCTGAGCTTAGGGGATGCAGGGATACCTCTCTCGGATCATTGAGATAGAGAAGGCTGAGCTTAGGGGATGCAGGGATACCTCTCTGGGATGGCGCATCAACCTCAGTATACCAGATGGAACGAGACAACATTTCGCTCAGTGCAGAGCTTCACTATACTCTACACTGTGCGAAAAGTCGACCCGGTGAAAGCTTTTCCGGCAACTTTTCACTCCGTCATAAGAAAACGTAGTGTGGGCTCGAGCCTCCGTGTGTATTCTTGGGTGTACAGGAAGAACAAGAGAAGAAAGGCGGATCAATAAGAGAAAGGAAGGTGTATAAGAGAAAGGAAGAACAGGAAGAGAAAGACAGAAGAATGAGAGAAAGGAAGAACAGGGAGAGAAAGACAGAAAAATGAGAGAAAGGAAGAACAGGAAGAGAAAGACAGAAGAATGAGAGAAAGGAAGAACAGGGAGAGAAAGACAGAAAAATGAGAGAAAGGAAGAACAGGGAGAGAAAGGCAGAAGAATGAGAGAAAGGAAGAACAGGGAGAGAACGGCAGAAGAATGAGAGAAAGGAAGAACAGGGAGAGAAAGACAGAAGAATGAGAGAAAGGAAGAACAGGGAGAGAAAGACAGAAGAATGAGAGAAAGGAAGAACAGGGAGAGAAAGGCAGAAGAATGAGAGAAAGGAAGAACAGGGAGAGAAAGGCAGAAGAATGAGAGAAAGGAAGAACAGGGAGAGAACGGCAGAAGAATGAGAGAAAGGAAGAACAGGGAGAGAAAGGCAGAAGAATGAGAGAAAGGAAGAACAGGGAGAGAAAGGCAGAAGAATGAGAGAAAGGAAGAACAGGGAGAGAAAGGCAGAAGAATGAGAGAAAGGAAGAACAGGGAGAGAAAGGCAGAAGAATGAGAGAAAGGAAGAACAGGGAGAGAAAGGCAGAAGAATAAGAGAAAAGAAGAATAAGAGAATGGAAAATGTAAAGGAGATAAGAATGGGGAAAAGGAAAGAAGGAAGAAGAGAAAGGAAGAGAGATAGATACGAAGGGAAGAACATGATAAAAGAAAAAGTAGAAACAATTAAATAAGAAAAGAGAGAATAAGAAGAGAAAAAGGTGACGAAAAGAGGGAAAAGAGAATGGAAGAGGGAAAAGAGGGAAAAAGAGAATGGAAGAGGGAAAAGAGGGAAAAAGAGAATGGAAGAGGGAAAAGAGGAAAGAAATTAAAGGAAGAACATAGCGGGGAGGAGAAAGAGGAAAGAGGAAGAGGAAGAGAGAGGAAAGAAGAGGAAGGAAGAGGAAGAAGATGGAGTAGAGAGGAAGTGAGTGAGGAGAGGGAATTTTCACGCACGTTCGCACACGTGTACGCACCTACACACACACACGTACGTACGGAGAAGCACGGACGATCACAAGTACACACACGCATGTATGCACACACAAACCAGCACAAAAGAGGTGCGTACGCACATGTGTTCACACGCACACAAATAAACACAAGAGTACACACGTACGTGCGTTTATGTACGCACACCAGTACATGTACGTAATTGTTATAATTATTATTACTTTTATTATAATTATTATTATTATTATTATTATTATTATTATTATTATTATTATTATTATTATTTCGGGAAGGACATTCCATTCTTATCTCCCCCCAAAAATTAACTATCAAAACCGTATTTAATCCAGTGTCGGATAAAGGATAAAGACATTCAGCCGGCAGCCGGTTAATGCAGGTTCCGTGTTCTTGGTATTCCAGCCAGATTTAACCATGATATTGTTCATTCCAAATCGGGAATATCATCTGGACGGAAATGCTGATTTCTGGACACGTCGGAGGGTCAATATATATATATTTTTTTAAATCTGTCTGGTTGATTTTTTTTAAATCTGTTGGGTTGATTTTTTTAAATCTGTCAGGTTGATTATTTTTTTAAATCTGTCAGGTTGATTATTTTTTTAAATCTGTCAGGTTGATTTTTTTAAATCTGATTATTTTTTTAAATCTGTCAGGTTGATTTTTTTAAATCTGGTTGATTTTTTAAATCTGTCAGGTTGATTTTTTTTAAATCTGATTATTTTTTTAAATCTGTCAGGTTGATTTTTTTAAATCTGGTTGATTTTTTAAATCTGTCAGGTTGATTTTTTTAAATCTGTCAGGTTGATTTTTTAAATCTGTCAGGTTGATTTTTTAAATCTGTCAGACTGATTTTTTTTAATCTGGTTGATTTTTTAAATCTATCAGGTTGATTTTTTTTAATCTGGTCGATTTTTTTTAATGTCAGGTTGATTTTTTTACTTTTTTTAATCTTTCTGACTGAATATTTTCGCTTTTTTAATCTGTTAGGTTGATTTTTTTTATTTTTTAAATCTGTCAGGTTGAAAATTTTCGAAGGAATGGCATAAGATAATTCCATATAAAAATAGGGAATTATCCTATGCCATTCTTTTTTTTCTGTTCCTTTCTCTTCCTTTGTCTCCTTTGCAATCTTTCACTCGCTTCCCTCACTTCCTTCCTTTACTCACTTCTCCCCTACGTCTCCATCCTTAATCCTGTCCTTTCCCTCCTCCTCCATTCTCCCGAACCCTTCCATTCTGTGCTTTCACCTCCTTTAATCCTTTCCTCACTCTTCCAACCTCCTAAAACCATCCCATCCTCTCCCTCCACCTCTTCTCTCTTTCTCTCTCTTTTTCTTCTTCCTATTCCCCCCCCCTCTTCTTCCTCCCTTCTCCTTGTCAGGAAGTGCAAGTCATTCTTAGTTTCGTTGACCACAGTCTTCCTGCTCCAGGTTCATTCAGGTTCAGTTTTGAACCAGACTGATTTAGCAGGTTTTTGTGGCGGGGGGGAGGGGGGTTCTGTGTTCCGTTAGTTGTCGTGTCTGAGTGGTTGTCGTTGTGGTAATTTGGTAGTTGTGGTGGTTGTCGCGCGGAGGGAGGGGGATGGTACGGTGCTAATAGCTTGGGTGGCTCTGAGGGGGAGGGGGTGGTTCTTGAGGGGGATCGGGTGGTTCCTGAGGGGAAGGGGGTGGTTCGTGAAGAGGAGGAGGGTGGTTCTTGAGGGGGAGGGGAGTGGCTCTTGAGGGGGAAGGGGAGGGGTGGTTCTTCAGGGGGATGGAGTGGTTCTTGAGGGGGAGGGGTGGTTCGTGAAGAGGAGGAGGGTGGTTCTTGAGGGGCAGGGGGTGGTTCTTCATGGAGAGGGGGTGGTTCATGAGGGGGTGGGGTGGTTCTTGAGGGGGAGGGGGTGGCTCTTGAGAGGGAGGTG
>NC_091355.1:1290514-1300514 GCF_038502225.1 Cherax quadricarinatus
GCTGCTTCTGCTGCTGCTAGTGCTGTTGCTGCTAGTGCTGCTGCTGCTAGTGCTGCTGCTGCTTGTGCTGCTGCTGCTGCTTATGCTGCTGCTGCTGCTAGTGCTACTGCTGCTAGTGCTGCTGCTGCTGCTTGTGCTGCTGCTGCTAGTGCTGCTGCTGCTGCTGCTGCTGCTGCTACTGCTGCTAGTGCTGCTGCTGTTGCTTGTGCTGCTGCTGCTAGTGCTGCTGCTGCTAGTGCTGCTTCTAGTGCTGCTGCTGCTAGTGTTGCTGTTGCTAGTGCTGCTGTGGTGCTAGTGCTGCTGCTGCTAGTGCTGCTGTGGTGCTAGTTCTGCTGCTGGTAGTGCTGCTGTTGCTAGTGCTGCTGCTGCTACTGCTGCTGTGTTGCTAGTGCTACTGCTGCTGCTGTTACTAGTGCAACTGCTTGTAGTGCTGCTGCTGCTAGTGCTGCTGCTGCTGCTGCTGCTGCTGCTAGTGCTGCTGCTGCTAGTGCTGCTGCTGCTGCTGCTGCTGCTGCTGCTGCTAGTGCTGCTGCTGCTAGTGCTGCTGCTGCTAGTGCTGCTGCTGCTAGTGCTGCTGCTGCTAGTGCTACTGCTGCTAGTGCTGCTGCTGCTAGTGCTGCTGCTGCTAGTGCGACTGCTTCTAGTGCTGCTGCTGCTAGTGCTACTGCTGCTAGTGCTGCTGCTGCTAGTGCTGCTGCTGCTAGTGCTGCTGCTGCTAGTGCTGCTGCTGCTAGTGCTGCTGCTGCTAGTGCTACTGCTAGTGCTGCTGCTGCTAGTGCTGCTGCTAGTGCTGCTGCTGCTAGTGCTGCTGCTGCTAGTGCTGCTGCTAGTGCTGCTGCTGCTAGTGCTGCTGCTGCTAGTGCTGCTGCTGCTAGTGCTGCTGCTAGTGCTGCTGCTGCTAGTGCTGCTGCTGCTAGTGCTGCTGCTAGTGCTGCTGCTAGTGCTGCTGCTGCTAGTGCTGCTGCTAGTGCTGCTGCTGCTGCTGCTACTTTCGGGGCCCTCCCCCTTTTAACCTTCAGGGGTCCCATTGCTGTCTTGCTGCTGCTGGTTAACGCGGGGTGCGCGCTTCCCCCCAAATGGCTGCTGGTGCGCGCTTCGCGTTCGGGCTGTGTTTCTGGTGGCCTTTTTCGTGCTCGGGTGCTGGTGAAACGCTTCTGGTGCTGTCTGCTGGTGCCTGTTTGGGTGCGTTTCGCTGTTAAACCCAACGCGGGTGCGCGCTGCGGGTTCCGCTTGCTTGCTGCGGGGCACCCCCTGGTGCCTGCTTTGGTCGCCTGCTGGTTGCCAGTGCTGCTGCTGTGTTTGCTGGTGTTTTCCCCTGGTTAACGCTACCGCTCAGTTCTTTGCTGGTTACCGGCTTGCGCTGATTCGTTGCGGGGCCCTTTGCTGGTTGTTCGGGGCTGCTGCGGGTTTTCCTGCTGGTCCCTGAAATTTTTATTGTGGTTTCTCTTATTGTTTCTTTTTTTTTTAGCTGTTGCTGTTTTCGTTACTGTTGTTTTTACTGTCCTCCTTCTGTTATCCTCGTTCTTCTTTCTTCCGTCTTTCCCTCCTCTTCTCTCCTTTTTTCTCCTTCTTCCCCTCCTTCTCCTGCTACTCACGCTCTTCTTCCTCGTCCTCTTCTTCCTCCTCTTCCTCTTCTTCCTCATTCTCTTCCGTCCCTCTCGCTTCTCCTTCTCTTCCTCCTCATCTTTTCCTTCTCCTCATCTTCGTCTTTCTTATCCTTCTCCCTCTCCCACTTCCTCTTCCTCTTCCTCTTCTTCCTAGTCATGGTAGCAACCATATAAACTCCCACAATAAACTCCCACAATAAACTCCCACAATAGCAGCACCTTTAAATATATGCAAAAATTTCTTGTATCTTGGTGACGTTTGAGTTGAGGGAGAAGATGGTGGCTGAAATCAGTCGTAAGAGTAGTGGGGGAGGGAGATCACGTTTGATGGGAGGGGGTGTGAGGGAGGGGACGGGGTAAGGTAGGGAAGGAGGGAGGGAAGGAAGGAAGGTAGTTAGATAGGGAAGGAGGGAGGGGAGGCAAGTGGTTAGGTAGGGAATGATGGAGGGTGGTGAGGTGGTAAGGTAGGGAAGAAGGAAGGGGATAAGGTAGGGAAGAAGGGAGGGGATAAGGTAGGGAAGGAGGGAGGGGGTAAGGTAGGAAAGGAGGAAGGGTAGGGAGGTGGTTACCTAACGAAGGAGGGAGAATGAGAGACAGGGGGAGGTGGAAAGGTAGGAAGCAAAAGAGAGAGGTGGGAAAGTAGGGAGGAAGAAAAAGAGAGAGGTGGGACTGTAGGGAAGCCAGGAGGGAAGGGAGGAATTAAGAAATTGATTAATGTACATAAGGAAAGGAGATATGGAATGAGGGAGATAGGCAATGAGGAGGAGAGGGAGGAAGAGAGTGAGAAAAGCAGGGAAGAAAAGAGTGAGGGAAGCAGGAAGGGATTGAGAGAAGCAGGGAGGATAGTGAAAGCAGGAAGCATAGAAAAAATGAGTGGAAGGAAGAGGGAAGTATGGAAGACAATGGTAGCAGCAGTGGCAGCTGCGGCAGGAGCTGCGGCGGCAGGAGCTGCGGCGGCAGGAGCTGCGGCAGCAGGAGCTGCGGCGGCAGGAGCTGCGGCGGCAGTAGCTGCGGCGGCAGGAGCTGCGGCGGCAGGAGCTGCGGCGGCATCATCATCTGTGGCGACTGCCTGAACTTCCAGAATATCAAAGTGAGATTTCTGAATAAAATTTCAGTGAGTTTCCAGGGTAAGTATTCTGGAGAAGTTGAGAGTGGAGGAACCCTGAGTGCTGAGAGAGAGAGAAAGAGAGAGAGAGAGAGAGAGAGAGAGAGAGAGAGAGAGAGAGAGAGAGAGAGAGAGAGAGAGAGAGAGAGAGAGAGAGAGAGAGAGAGAGAGAATAAAAATACCCAAGAGTTACACGTGTATTTTATCCCTCTGCTTGTCTGTATTGTAAACTTTAAATATAATATGAGAGAGAGAGAGATAGCTCACTCTCTCAGCATACCCACCAGCAAGGAAACACAAGAGGAGAAAACATGAGGAGGGTAGACAGACCCCTTTGACCCAGCAGTGGAAGACATAAGGGGAAGACAGCCCCTTTGACAACAAGGAAAGACATGAGGGGAAGCCATGAGGGGGTAGACAGCCTCCCCTCCCCCGCTGACACATTAGACATCACCAATCCCCTCTTAGCTTACCACCAGTCCAGAATTCCAGCAGTGGGTCATCCAGACTCCTTCACAATTTAACGTTTCAATTTTGGCGGAGTTGGCGAAGTTAGAGAGAGAGAGAGAGAGAAAGAGAGAGAGAGAGAGAGAGAAGGGGGGGTTGAGGGGTAGTCTACAACCCCCTCCCATCCTTCTGGAGGAGAGAAATTCTTGTAAGAGGCTGTATTTTGCAAGTCTACCACCCCCGGGGTCGTCTAGGTATGCCGCTGCCGCCGCTGCCTGGTTCTCCTCCCGTCGTAGTTCTAGCTAGAGTGATTTCATGCGATTTGAGAGTCAAATCGCGGGAGGCTGCGATCGCGGGCAACTGCTTGAGATTGCGTATGTTCGTGTGGGATTGTGTATGTATTTTTTGAAGGGGGAATTATGTATGGTTTTTGTGGGATTGTGTATGTTTTGGGGGGATTTGTGTATGTATATTTTGGAACCGTAAATGTATTTTTTTGGAACTGCATATGCTTTTTGAGGGATTGTGTATGTTTTTTTTTGGGGGGATTGTATATACTTTTTTGTGGGATTGTATATTTTTTTAGGGCATTTTGTGTTTTAATAGCACGATGTATATTCGCGTGGGATTGCGTATGTTCGCGTATTATTGCGTTTGTCTATATGCCACTAGGGATTGAGGGAAAGGAGGGATTAGATAAAGGTTAGAGGGGTGGCAAAGGGTGCCAAAGGGGTAGAGAGGAAAAGAGGGGGAAAAGTAATTAAAATATTAGAGATACCTCATTAAAATATTATTCAACAGTCTCCCTTTACGAAGATCTTTCCTCTGTGTTTACACACAGATTTGTTAATTATATTTACTTCTAAAATTTAGGCTTACCAGGAAGGTTTCTTGATGCAGTAGTAACAACAGTAGCACCAGGAACAGCACCAGCAGCAGCACCAGCACCAGCGCAACCCCACTACCAGAACCAACACCAGAAGCAGTAGCAGCAGCACCAGGAACAGTAACACCAAGACCAGCAGCACCACTACTACCATCACCAGCACCAGAAGCAGTAGCAGCAGCACCAGGAACAGTAACACCAAGACCAGCAGCACCACTACTACCACCACCAGCACCAGAAGCAGTAGCAGCAGCAGCAGCAGTAATAACAGATACAGTAACTACAACGACAGCAGGAACAGCAAAAGCAGCAGCAGGAACAGCAGTAACAGCAGCAACAGCAGCAACAGCAGTAACAGCAGCAACAGCAGCACCTCTTCGTCAATGCACAATTCTAACACTGGTGATAGCACCACTTTCGACGCAGTTGTAGGGGGGAGGAAGAAGAAGGAGGATAAAGGGGCGAGGGTGAAGGGGAGGAGAACGAGGATGAAGTGGAGCAAAGGGGCAAGGACAGAGGGGAAAGGTGGCAAAGGTAAGGGCAAAGGTGCAGAATTAAGTAGTTCGTTGAATCTTCTTGTCTAGGGAAAAACCTTCCACCACCACCACCACCACCACCACCACCACCACCACCACCACCACCGCCACCACCACCACCACCACCACCACCACCACCACCACCACCACCACCACCACCGCCACCACCACCACCACCACCACCACCACCACCACCGCCACCACCACCACCACCACCACCACCACCACCACCACCACCACCACCACCGCCACCACCACCACCACCACCACCACCACCACCACCACCACCACCACCACCACCACCACCACCACCACCACCACCACCACCACCACCACCACCGCCACCACCACCACCACCGCCACCACCACCACCACCACCACCACCGCCACCACCACCACCACCACCACCACCACCACCACATTATCACTGTAGCAACATCGCACTATGTAAATACAACTTGGGATTACGCTCTCACCACCCTCGCCCCTTGCAATAAAGGCCACGCTCCAGAAATAGAATTCGGATAAATGGGACTCGATAGAAGGGGATATACATTGTAAATTCTGGTAAAAGAAGGATCGGATAAATGCGAGGAAGGCGAGGAGAGCAGCGCGGGGGAGCAATATTGGTCTTGGATTGTTCTTTATAGCTGACGGCCACTCAAGATTTTCCCCTTTACTTATTGAAGCAGGAAAAAAATGAAGACTCTTTGGGGAGTTATGGAAGCCGCTAACAGCGGCTTTCTGGGTAATGGTTTAGTTTCTCTTTCCAGCTTCCCCATACCTCCCCACCACACTCACATACACACATGTACACATAAACACACAGTGGGTAGTTTTGTTGTACTAAACTGGTGTTTTTTTTTTCTTCAGGTGAGTGGCTGTCTTCCCCCTTTGCTTGGGCGACTGGAAAGGCAGTAAGTGAAAATTTTAAGGCTCCAGAGATCCATAATTAAATGTAACTTCCGTTGCAAATGCTGAGGAGGAGGAGGAGGAGGAGGAGGAGAGGGTGACTTCAAGGTCTTGAGCTCAATGTGATTTATATCTCGAAGACCTTGAACACACAAACACACACTTGGAACACACACTTGGAACACTCACCTGGAACACACTCCTGGAACACACTCCTGGGACACAAGCCTGGAACACACTCCTGGAACACACTCCTGGAACACACACACACACACACACACACACACACCTTGAACACGTACTCACCTTGAACACACACACACACCTTGAACACACACACTACTTGAACACACACACACACACCTTGAACACACACACACGCCTTGAACACACACACACCTTGAACACACACACACGCCTTGAACACACACACACCTTGAACACACACACACACACACATTGAACACACACACACACCTTGAACACACACACACACACGCCTTGAACACACACACACCTTGAACACACACACACACACCTTGAACACACACACACCTTGAACACACACACACACACACCTTGAACACACACACACACCTTGAACACACACACACACCTTGAACACACACACACCTTGAACACACACACACCTTGAACACACACACACCTTGAACACACACACACCTTGAACACACACACACCTTGAACACACACACACCTTGAACACACACACACACACCTTGAACACACACACACACACCTTGAACACACACACACACCTTGAACACACACACACCTTGAACACACACACACCTTGAACACACACACACCTTGAACACACACACACCTTGAACACACACACACCTTGAACACACACACACCTTGAACACACACACACTACTTGAACACACACACACCTTGAACACACACACACCTTGAACACACACACACCTTGAACACACACACACCTTGAACACACACACACCTTGAACACACACACACACACCTTGAACACACACACACACACCTTGAACACACACACACACCTTGAACACACACACACCTTGAACACACACACACCTTGAACACACACACACACCTTGAACACACACACACCTTGAACACACACACACACCTTGAACACACACACACACCTTGAACACACACACACCTTAAACACACACACACACACCTTGAACACACACACACACACCTTGAACACACACACTACTTGAACACACACACACACCTTGAACACACACACACCTTGAACACACACACACACCTTGAACACACACACACCTTGAACACACACACACCTTGAACACACACACACACACCTTGAACACACACACACACACCTTGAACACACACACACCTTGAACACACACACTACTTGAACACACACACACCTTGAACTCACACACACACACCTTGAACACACACACACCTTGAACACACACACACCTTGAACACACACACACCTTGAACACACACACACACCTTGAACACACACACACCTTGAACACACACACTACTTGAACACACACACACCTTGAACACACACACACACACCTTGAACACACACACACACACCTTGAACACACACACACCTTGAACACACACACTACTTGAACACACACACACCTTGAACACACACACTACTTGAACACACACACACCTTGAACTCACACACACACCTTGAACACACACACACACCTTGAACACACACACACACCTTGAACACACACACACACCTTGAACACACACACACACCTTGAACACACACACACACCTTGAACACACACACACCTTGAACACACACAGACCTTGAACACACACACACCTTGAACACACACACACACCTTGAACACACACACACACACCTTGAACACACACACACACCTTGAACACACACACTACTTGAACACACACACACCTTGAACACACACACACCTTGAACACACACACACCTTGAACACACACACACCTTGAACACACACACACCTTGAACACACACACACACACACCTTGAACACACACACACCTTGAACACACACACACACACACCTTGAACACACACACACCTTGAACACACACAGACCTTGAACACACACACACCTTGAACACACACACACACACCTTGAACACACACACACACACCTTGAACACACACACACACCTGGAACACACACACTACTTGAACACACACACACCGAGAACACACACACACCTTGAACACACACACACCAAGAACACACACACACCTTGAACACACACACACCTTGAACACACACACACCTTGAACACACACACACCTTGAACACACACACACACACCTTGAACACACACACACCTTGAACACACACATACCTTGAACACACACACACCTTGAACACACACACACACACACACACCTTGAACACACACACACACACACACACACACCTTGAACACACACACACACACACCTTGAACACACACACACACACACACCTTGAACACACACACACACACACACCTTGAACACACACACACACACCTTGAACACACACACACACACCTTGAACACACACACACACACACACCTTGAACACACACACACACACCATGAACACACACACACCCACACCTTGAACACACACACACACACCTTGAACACACACACACTACTTGAACACACACACACCTTGAACACACACACACCTTGAACACACACATACCTTGAACACACACACACCTTGAACACACACACACACACACACACCTTGAACACACACACACACATTGAACACACACACGCCTTGAACACACACATACCTTGAACACACACACACACCTTGAACACACACACACACCTTGAACACACACACACACCTTGAACATACACACACCTTGAACACACACACACCTTGAACACACACACCTTGAACACACACACACCTTGAACACACACACACCTTGAACACACACACACACCTTGAACACACACACACACCTTGAACACACACACACTTTGAACACACACACACCTTGAACACACACACACCTTGAACACACACACTCCTTGAACACACACACACACCTTGAACACACACACACACACACACACACACACACACACCATGAACACACACACACCTTGAACACACACACACCTTGAACACACACACACCTAGAACACACACACACACCTTGAACACACACACACCTTGAACACACACACACACCTTGAACACACACACACCTTGAAAACACACACACCTTAAACACACACACACCTTGAACACACACACACACACCTTGAACACACACACACCTTGAACACACACACACACCTTGAACACACACACACCTTGAACACACACACTTTGAACCTTGAATTAGAAGCTCTACAATGGCTGAAACAATTATGTAAACAAAGACTGAGGCTACAGGACTAGCATGTATTGTGATGAAATTTCCGTCTGTATGTCTGTGTTCATTTGATAAAGATCCAAACTGAGAGAAACGTTGTTCCATTGAAATGTTCCATTGAGAAGTAGAGGCGAGTCACTCTTGTAGCTCTCTCGGTATAGAGATAATCTTGAAGACGTAAGAATCTAGAGCTCTTGAACTCTGGTTCTCAGAGTAACAGAGCTCTCAAAGCCTGTCACAAATTGAAATACATTCTCTGCTGTGTTTTCTTTGGTGTGTGGCTATGGCCATTCGGCTCTCAACCGAGACAGACGGGTTGAATCCTGGGTGGGTACAGACGGTGGTCGTGTTTCCATACACCTGTTACACCTGTTCACCTAGCAGTAAATAGGTTCTTGAAGGTCGGTCAACTGTGAGATCCTGGGAAGGATGGCGGTGGTATCCCTCAGAGATGCGGTGGTATCCCTCAGAGATGCGGTGGTATCCCTCAGAGATGCGGTGATATCCCTCAGAGATGCGGTGGTATCCCTCAGAGATGCGGTGGTATCCCTCAGAGATGCGGTGGTATCCCTCAGAGATGCGGTGGTATCCCTCAGAGATGCGGTGGTATCCCTCAGAGATGCGGTGGTATCCCTCAGAGATGCGGTGGTATCCCTCAGAGATGCGGTGGTATCCCTCAGAGATGCGGTGGTATCCCTCAGAGATGCGGTGGTATCCCTCAGAGATGCGGTGGTATCCCTCAGAGATGCGGTGGTATCCCTCAGAGATGCGGTGGTATCCCTCAGAGATGCGGTGATATCCCTCAGAGATGCGGTGGTATCCCTCAGAGATGCGGTGATATCCCTCAGAGATGCGGTGGTATCCCTCAGAGATGCGGTGGTATCCCTCAGAGATGCGGTGGTATCCCTCAGAGATGCGGTGGTATCCCTCAGAGATGCGGTGGTATCCCTCAGAGATGCGGTGGTATCCCTCAGAGATGCGGTGGTATCCCTAAGAGATGCGGTGATATCCCTCAGAGATGCGGTGGTATCCCTCAGAGATGCGGTGGTATCCCTCAGAGATGCGGTGGTATCCCTCAGAGATGCGGTGG
>NC_091355.1:1305514-1310514 GCF_038502225.1 Cherax quadricarinatus
GCCTGGTGCACTATTAATGCTATTGCACATATAGTGCACATATAGTGCACATCTGTGCAGTGTGTGCACGCAGTCGTTGTCTTCTCTCTCTGCTGTATGAGGTGTCTAGCTGTGCTTTCTCTGAATTTTTCCTTAAGCGTGTCATGTTTTCTTCGGCTTATGTGAGAAACTTGTTTGGGAGGTTCATTGGGGTCGTCATGGGAGCCTTTGGGTCGTCATGGGTTCATGCAGTCGAGTTTGAGAACTTAAGTCCTGCACCCCATTGAGATTATTCCATAACCAGTGTGGCACTGCTCCTGTGTTGTGTATTGTGGCAGCCAGGCCAAGACACAGCTTAGGTCGTAGGTCACAGGTTACAGGTCCCAGGTCACAGGTTACAAGTCCCAGGTCACAGGTTACAGGTCTCAGGTCACAGGTTACAGGTCCCAGGTCGCAGGTTACAAGTCCCTGGTCACAGGTTACAGGTCTCAGGTCACAGGTTACAGGTTCCAGGTCGCAGGTTACAAGTCCCAGGTCACAGGTTACAAGTCCCAGGTAGCAGGTTACAAGCCCAAGGTCACAGGTTACAGGTCAGAGGTCACAGGTTAGAGGTCACAGGTTACAGGTCAGAGGTCACAGGTTACAGGTCAGAGGTCACAGGTTACAGGTCAGAGGTCACAGGTCACAGTTTACAGGTCCCAGGTCGCAGGGTACAAGTCCCAGGTCACAGGTTACAGGTCTCAGGTTACAGGTCCCAGGTCACAGGTTACAAGTCCGAGGTCACAGGCTACAAGTCCCAGGTCACAGGTTACAAGCCCAAGGTCACAGGTTACAGGTCCCAGGTCACAGGTTACAAGTCCCAGGTCACAGGTTGCAAGCCCAAGGTCACAGCTTACAGGTCTCAGGTCATAGGTTACAAGTCACAGGTTACAGGTCCCAGGTCGCAGGTTACAAGTCATAGGTCACAGGTTACAAGTCCAAGGTCACAGGTTACAGGTCCCAGGTCACAGGTTACAAGTCCCAGGTTACAAGCCCAAGGTCACAGGTTACAGGTCCCAGCTCACAGGTTACAAGTCACAGGTTACAGGTCCCAGGTCGCAGGTTACAAGTCACAGGTCACAGGTTACAAGTCCAAGGTCACAGGTTACAGGTCCCAGGTCACAGGTTACAAGTCCCAGGTTACAAGCCCAAGGTCACAGGTTACAGGTCTCAGGTCACAGGTTACAAGTCCCAGGTCCCAGGTCCCAGGTCACAGGTTACAAGTCCCAGGTCCCAGGTCACAGGTTACAAGTCACATATCACAGATCACAGGTCAACACCTTAATGCACTAACACTACACAAGTACCTTAATGAGATACAACTCCTTGTTGTACAAGAAGAGTATACATTTTGGTATACATACATTTTGGTATACATTTTGGTATACATACATTTTGGTATACATTTTGGTATACATACATTTTGGTATACATTTTGGTATACATACATTTTGGTATACATTTTGGTATACATACATTTTGGTATACATTTTGGTATACATACATTTTGGTATACATTTTGGTATACATACATTTTGGTATACATTTTGGTATACATACATTTTGGTATACATTTTGGTATACATACATTTTGGTATACATTTTGGTATACATACATTTTGGTATACATTTTGGTATACATACATTTTGGTATACATTTTGGTATACATACATTTTGGTATACATTTTGGTATACATACATTTTGGTATACATTTTGGTATACATACATTTTGGTATACATTTTGGTATACATACATTTTGGTATACATTTTGGTATACATACATTTTGGTATACTTTCTCGTCAATGGCTGATTCGTTAAGGGCCTTCTCCCTGGAAATAATTTTTTCTAGTAGGAATCTATATTAGAAAACAAGTGTTCTTGGCCCGTCTAATATACTTCTACCTGCTTAGGTATTCTAGAGAATTAATACAGTGGACCCCCGCTTAACGATCACCTCCAAATGCGACCAATTATGTAAGTGTATTTATGTAAGTGCGTGTGTACGTGTATGTTTGGGGGTCTGAAATGGACTAATCTACTTCACAATATTCCTTATGGGAAAAAAATCGGTCAGTAATGGCACCTGAACATACTACTGGAATGAAAAAAGTTCGTTAACCGGGGGTCCACTGTATTTTAAGTACAGTGATCTTCTAGAATTTAATTTGTTGAAATTCTAGGGCTAACTAATTTAATAATTTCGAAGTGATAACATTCTTACTCTGAACGACTCATGTAGCAAATACTCGTGTTAACTTTTCTCTTGGCTTTTAGTTCCCCCAACAGATAATCTACGAAAGCAACAGCTGAATGATCCCTGGCTCACGAAATCGTTATGACACGATTGCAAACAAACCATACCACGGGAGGGGATAGAACCCGCGGTCAGAGAGTCGGTCTGGAGTTTTATGACTCTCTGATCGCGGGTTCTAACCTAACCCGTGGTATGGTATAAACCTTGGTAATAAATAACGACAAGTTGGTTTAGAAAGACACGTAAGCAAACACTATGACATATTTATTAGAAAACGTTTAGGTCCTGGGACCTTGATCACTTCTAACATGTTAGAAGTGATCAAGGTCCCAGGACCGAAACGTTTTCTAATAAATATGTCATAGTGTTTGCTTACGTGTCTTTCTAAACCAACCCGTGGTATGGTTTGAATGATCCCTGGTTCTGTTCAGTGGTATTTTCTGTGTCTGCTGTGTCGTGAGATCTTCTCTTGTCTTCTTTACCACGCAAACATTATTCTACTCCAGCAGGAATGGAAATGTTTATGAAAAATGGAGATAAATGGTATAAAATACCTGCACGATGGAAAAGTACACAGAAATGCAGTACACTGCGATCCTTTATTGACAGCGTTTCGCTCACACAGTAGGCTTTATAAAGTCACAAACAGATCTACCTGGGTAAAGTGGATGTGACCTGACCTGACCTGACTAGGTAAGTCATTGGTTTAAGCCGGGAAGTGATTTGGACCTAATTCTCATGGGCCAGTAGGCCTATTGTAGTGTTCCTTCTTCCTTGTGTTATGTTCTTATGAGCATACATGGTGTGATGAGTCAGGTGGAGAATGTAGGGTAGGTTGGATTTGAGACGGACTTGCAATGCCCGACAAGTTGAAGAATTGAGACACTTCTGCAACTCTTGGGTATCTTTACTGAAGAAACGTTTCGCCACACAGTAGCTTCATCAGTCATATACAAAGCAGGAAGGTATTAAGAGAGGAGGACTATGAGGTGATCAGTCCCTCAGTCTACAAGATTGATGGACTGAACACATCGACTCCAGGCTGAGGGACTGACAACCTCAAATCTACGACTTCAAGGGTGAAGGACAGATTACATCGTCTTCAAATCTCTACTGCTCCTGCGTACTTTCTGTTCTCGACTGAAGAATCCTACTGTGTCGGCGAAACGTTTGGGATAAAAGTTGCCTAACTGTTGCCTATGTGTCTTACCAACCTGTCGGTATTGTATACAATTTTGATACAATATAGAAGCTCGTTGCTGGCCTCCCGCATAAAGCGTCCAGTTGCTGTATTTCCTAGATCATTCGGCGTCCAGTTGCTGTATTTCCTAGATCATTCGGCGTCCAGTTGCTGTATTTCCTAGATCATTCGGCGTCCAGTTGCTGTATTTCCTAGATCATTCGGCGTACAGTTGCTGTATTTCCTAGATCATTCGGATATCTAGCAATGGTAGGGGCTAGTCTCCCTCTCTCTCTCCTTGTAAAGTAAAAGGACACAAGTGCAACTAATGTGACATTTATTGTGGCAACGTTTCGCTCTCCAGGAGCTTTATCAAGCTTTATCAAGCTTGATATAGCTCCTGGAGAGCGAAACGTTGCCACAATAAATGTCACATTAGTTGCACTTGTGTCCTTTTACTTTACATATTGTCGGTAATTCTACCAACTTTATTACTCTCTCTCCTTCTCGATGGTCACCTAGATGCTGTGTGCCTACAAAGGTCGCTAACATGATCCACCAGGATCAAGGACCAGGTCAGGGGGGAGAAGGGGGCGTTGATCCATGGGAATATCCTTCAGGTATTCAGCATTTTCCTATAGTGTGAAGGATTCTATAGCTACACTGATCTCAGTACTTTACCCGAATATATTCTCTCTCTCTCTCTCTCTCTCTCTCTCTCTCTTTACTTTACACACAGTATCTGTCTACCATCTGCAGGTCTGTCTACCTGTTTATTTATTTCTGTCTACCTTTACCTCCATGTCTGTCTGCCTGTTTCTCCATCTCTCTCTCTCACCCTCTCTCTCTCTCTCACTCTCTCTCACTCTCTCTCAGGTGCACAGTGTGTGACAGAAGCTCTCGGCCTGAGTGCACAACTTTAATAATTGTTGAAGATAATGGGTGAATGTGTCGATTTTAGATTGGAGTTATTGAAGGATGGACTGTGGGGGAGGAACAAGTGTGTGTGTGTGTGTGTGTGTGTGTGTGTGTGTGTGTGTGTGTGTGTGTGTGTGTGTGTGTATGTGTGTGTGTGTGTGTGTGTGTGTGTGTGTGTGTGTCTGTATCTGTGTGAATGTCTGAGTCTGTGTCTGTGTAAGGGCGCTTTAAGCATGTGTAAGGGCGCTTTAAGCATGTGTAAGGGAGCTTTAAGTGTGTGTAAGGGAGCTTAAACGTGTTTACAACGGCTTTAAACTTGTGTAAGGAAGTTTAAACGCGAGTAAGGAAGATTTAAATGCGAGGTAAAAAGACATTAGCCAGGCAGATTAACGGAGATAGATTAACGGGGACAGAATAACGGTAACACATTAAAACGGAAGATTAAAGAAAGAGTGATTGTCGGAACAGACTAACAGAAAGAGAGGAACGAGAAGAGATTAGGAGGAGACAGGCTAACGGGACAGTCCAACGGGTAAATACTAAGAGGACAGTTTAACGGGTGATCCGTTTAACGGGCCAACGGGGAGGAAGGTCCCTGAGAAGGTAGTGTTATTGTTACATTGTCA
>NC_091355.1:1315514-1328014 GCF_038502225.1 Cherax quadricarinatus
AGGATTTCAGTCCAGTGGTGCAGACAGGATTTAAATTCAGTGTACAGGGAAGATTTAAATCCAGTGGTACAGGCAGGATTTAAATCCAGTTGTACAGGCAGGATTTAAATCCAGTTGTACAGGCAGGATTTAAATCCAGTGGTATAACCAGGATTTAAATGCAGGGATGCAGCCAGGATTTAAATCCAGTGGTACAGACAGGATTTAAATCTAGTGGTACAGACAGGATTTAAATCTAGTGGTACAGACAGGATTAAAATCCAGTGGTACAGACAGGATTTAAATCCAGTGGTACAGACAGGATTTAAATTCAATGGTACAGACAGGATTTAAATCCAGTGGTACAGTCAGAATTTAAATCCAGGGGGGGGGCAGGAAGGATTTATATCCAGGGGGTACAGGCAGGATTTAAATCCAGAGGGGCTTAAGCCAGGAGTTAAATCCAGAGGGGCTTAAGCCAGGATTTAAATCCAGAGGGGCTTAAGCCAGGATTTCAGTTTTGGAGACTTAATCATCAGATCCTTAAAAAAAAAAAATCATGGAAATTTGCGATTAACTGAAAATTCGTTGTATCTGGGGAGGGGGGCTTTATCCCCATTGTTTGACCCCCCTTAGCGACACCCCTGCCACCCCAGCCATTTATTTTTTCACTTAGTATAATACAGTATATGGTTAAAATAATTTCTCTTCAGTCGGCAGCGCACTCGCCTCATACATAGTGTCCGTGGTTCAATCCCCGGCACGGGTGAAAACGCTGGGCATGTCACCTTACACCTGCTGTCCCTGTTCAGCTAGAAGTAAGTAGGTACCTGGGTGTGAGTCACCTTACACCTGCTGTCCCTGTTCAGCTAGAAGTAAGTAGGTACCTGGGTGTTAGTCACCTTACACCTGCTGTCCCTGTTCAGCTAGAAGTAAGTAGGTACCTGGGTGTTAGTCACCTTACACCTGCTGTCCCTGTTCAACTAGCAGAAAGTAGGTACCTGGGTGTTAGTCACCTTACACCTGATGTCCCTGTTCAGCTAGCAGAAAGTAGGTACCTGGATGTTAGTCACCTTACACCTGATGTCCCTGTTCAGCTAGCAGAAAGTAGGTACCTGGGTGTTAGTCACCTTACACCTGCTGTCCCTGTTCAGCTAGCTGTAAGTAGGTACCTGGGCTTTAGTCGAGTGTTGTGGGTGGCATCCTGGGGAACAAGAATAAAAGAACCCATATGAAAATAAGAATTCACTGCGTTATCTTAGGTGGCTAACCCTCCCCGGGTTAAAAATCCCAACAAATCTTCTCTTATCCTATCAGGTGACTTCAGCAAGCTGGTAAAAAATAAACATCCTGAGAGGTACTCTCACATTTTTACATAAGCGTGAAACGGAAGCTTGTTAAACAGTTTGCACTCTGGCAGGAGCAGACAGAAAGAGACTGACAAAGGAGGGAGTGAACAAGGAGACACAGATGGAAGTTAAACACACAGATGAGTCATAGGGACGTTAGGAAATGCCTTTTCGTTGTGAGAATGTAACGAACTGCACTAACCTGGGCGAGAAGGCAACTGGAGTACGCTTTTGGCCCAGTGGTACAGTGGTTTTGCATATGTTAGGTTAGGTAAGGTTCGTCAGGAAACAGGACAAGTGTTTCCTAACGCGGGTGTTAGATAATTTGCAGCTGGAGGTTTTTGGTCATCTGGCCGAGACCTTCCCCTGGCTAAGCTCTCCACCCCGTTAAAATTTTTAGTCATAGTTATAACTATTTTTAGTTCCAATTTGTAAGATGATTTCTCTCTCTCTCTCTCTCTCTCTCTCTCTCTCTCTCTCTCTCTCTCTCTCTCTCTCTCTCTCTCTCTCTCTCTCTCTCTCTCTGTCTCTCTCTCTCTCTCTCTCTCTCTCTCTCTCTCTCTCTCTCTCTCTCTCTCTCTCTCTCTCTCTCTCTCTCTCTTACGTCTCTCATCCCTGTCCACTGACCCTCCCCCCCACCCCCCCCTGTCAACACAGCCTCACGCCCGCACACTTTATGCACATCTCGCCCTCCTTCAACATTTCATCCCCACCTCACCACGCATCGTTTCCCTCGTAAACCAGGAACCCCTCCCCCCTCACCAGGACCACCACCCACCCCTCCCCCTCTCCAGCACCACTACCCACCCATCACCCCTCACCAGGACCACCATCCACCCCTCCCCCCTCACCAGCACCACCACCCACCCCTCCCCCCTCACCAGCACCACCACCCACCCCTCCCCCCTCACCAGCACCACCACTCACCCCTCCCCCCTCACCAGCACCACCACCCACCCCTCCCCCCTCACCAGCACCACCACCCACCCCTCCCCCTCACCAGCACCACCACCCACCCCTCCCCCCTCACCAGCACCACCACCCACCCCTCCCCCTCACCAGCACCACCACCCACCCCTCCCCCCTCACCAGCACCACCACCCACCCCTCCCCCCTCACCAGCACCACCACCCACCCCTCCCCCCTCACCAGCACCACCACCCACCCCTCCCCCCTCACCAGCACCACCACCCACCCCTCCCCCCTCACCAGCACCACCACTCACCCCTCCCCCCTCACCAGCACCACCACCCACCCCTCCCCCCTCACCAGCACCACCACCCACCCTCCCCTCACCAGCACCACCACCCACCCCTCCCCCCTCACCAGCACCACCACTCACCCCTCCCCCCTCACCAGCACCACCACCCACCCCTCCCCCTCACCAGCACCACCACCCACCCCTCCCCCTCACCAGCACCACCACCCACCCCTCCCCCTCACCAGCACCACCACCCACCCCTCCCCCTCACCAGCACCACCACTCACCCTCCCCCCTCACCAGCACCACCACCCACCCCTCCCCTCACCAGCACCACCACCCACCCCTCCCCCCTCACCAGCACCACCCACCCACCCCTCCCCCTCACCAGCACCACCACTCACCCCTCCCCCTCACCAGCACCACCACCCACCCCTCCCCCTCACCAGCACCACCACCCACCCCTCCCCCTCACCAGCACCACCACTCACCCCTCCCCCCTCACCAGCACCACCACCCACCCCTCCCCCTCACCAGCACCACCACCCACCCCTCCCCCCTCACCAGCACCACCACCCACCCCTCCCCCTCACCAGCACCACCACTCACCCCTCCCCCCTCACCAGCACCACCACCCACCCCTCCCCCTCACCAGCACCACCACCCACCCCTCCCCCCTCACCAGCACCACCACCCACCCCTCCCCCTCACCAGCACCACCACTCACCCCTCCCCCCTCACCAGCACCACCACCCACCCCTCCCCCCTCACCAGCACCACCACCCACCCCTCCCCCTCACCAGCACCACCACCCACCCCTCCCCCCTCACCAGCACCACCACCCACCCCTCCCCCCTCACCAGCACCACCACCCACCCCTCCCCCCTCACCAGCACCACCACCCACCCCTCCCCCTCACCAGCACCACCACCCACCCCTCCCCCCTCACCAGCACCACCACTCACCCCTCCCCCCTCACCAGCACCACCACTCACCCCTCCCCCCTCACCAGCACCACCACCCACCCCCTCCCCCTCACCAGCACCACCACCCACCCCTCCCCCCTCACCAGCACCACCACTCACCCCTCCCCCCTCACCAGCACCACCACCCACCCCTCCCCCCTCACCAGCACCACCACCCACCCCCTCCCCCTCACCAGCACCACCACTCACCCCTCCCCCTCACCAGCACCACCACCCACCCCTCCCCCTCACCAGCACCACCACTCACCCCTCCCCCTCACCAGCACCACCACCCACCCCTCCCCCCTCACCAGCACCACCACCACCCCTCCCCCCCCTCACCAGCACCACCACCCACCCCTCCCCCTCACCAGCACCACCACTCACCCCTCCCCCTCACCAGCACCACCACCCACCCCTCCCCCTCACCAGCACCACCACTCACCCCTCCCCCTCACCAGCACCACCACCCACCCCTCCCCCTCACCAGCACCACCACTCACCCCTCCCTCCTCACCAGGAACCGTGTCTTGACCCACACAAGCAAAACTGAGTGAGTTCACTGATGGATGACAATTTACTGTTTAACTGATTGTTGCCACTGTTCACTGATGATATAATTCACTGTTCACTGATGGTATAATTCACTGAGCACTGATGGTATAATTCACTGTTCACTGATGGTATAATTCACTGAGCACTGATGGTATAATTCACTGATGGTATAATTCACTGAGCACTGATGGTATAATTCACTGTTCACTGATGGTATAATTCACTGTTCACTGATGATATAATTCACTGAGCACTGATGGTATAATTCACTGAGCACTGATGGTATAATTCACTGAGCACTGATGGTATAATTCACTGTTCACTGATGATATAATTCACTGTTCACTGATGGTATAATTCACTGAGCACTGATGGTATAATTCACTGAGCACTGATGGTATAATTCACTGTTCACTGATGATATAATTCACTGAGCACTGATGGTATAATTCACTGAGCACTGATGGTATAATTCACTGTTCACTGATGGTATAATTCACTGAGCACTGATGGTATAATTCACTGAGCACTGATGGTATAATTCACTGAGCACTGATGGTATAATTCACTGTTCACTGATGGTATAATTCACTGAGCACTGATGGTATAATTCACTGAGCACTGATGGTATAATTCACTGTTCACTGATGGTATAATTCACTGTTCACTGATGATATAATTCACTGAGCACTGATGGTATAATTCACTGAGCACTGATGGTATAATTCACTGAGCACTGATGGTATAATTCACTGAGCACTGATGGTATAATTCACTGAGCACTGATGGTATAATTCACTGAGCACTGATGGTATAATTCACTGTTAACTGACGGGTGCTATAATTCACTGTTCACTGATGGATGCTATAATTCACTGTTCACTGATGGATGCTATAATTCACTGTTCACTGATGGGTGCTATAATTCACTGTTCACTGATGGGTGCTATAATTCACTGTTATTAATCTGAAAACGAGCTCCTATAATCGCCTTTTGATAGATTTAATAAAAATGTTTTTGGGCCGCTGTAGATAAAAGTTTTTTTTATTTCTTCCTCTGCAGAGAGAGAGAGAGAGAGAGAGAGAGAGAGAGAGAGAGAGAGAGAGAGAGAGAGAGAGAGAGAGAGAGAGAGAGAGAGAGAGAGAGAGGCACCATGATGGTAATGTTGGTGCAGTAGTAAGGATGAATGGGAGGGTGTTGGCACCTGGAGAAGAAGTTGATATCCTTGGGGTGAAATTTGGCTCCAAATTAACCATGAAGAACCATGTTGTAAATCTTGCAAACAAAGCAGCCAGGAAGCTTACAGCCCTTCGCCGTATTTCGCATCTGCTTGACAGTAGGGGTTGCAAGATTCTGTATGAGGCACAAGTACGCTCACACCTTGAGTATGCTCCACTTTCTTGGTTTGCCTGCCCCCCCCCTCTCTCATCTGCGACTGCTTGACAAAGTAGAGAACAGAGCAAGACGTCTCATCTCTCGCCTGGACCCATCCTGGATAGATCTGTCATTTCAGCAGAGTCTTCAACATAGGAGGGATGTGGGTGGCCTTACTGTTATGTACAAGGCCAATATTGTCAAAATACCACACTTGGATCCACTTCGAGGACAGCGTGAAACAAGCTTTTATGCCACAAGACGGGCAGAAAGCAGCAACTTCACTCTGGCTGTACCCTTCTCCAGAACATCACTCCATCTCAGATCATACATACCCAGGATAACTCGAGTATGGAACACATTCGTACAGCATAATGATGTCAACGAGATAAAGTCAGTTGATCAAATGAAAATGCTGGCCCACAGATGGCTCCAACTTCATCCTGTTCCCTACTTGTATGTCTCATAACAATAAAAATGCTTTCAAGTGAGCTAATGTAGGTAATAGCTCTTAGCTTGCCAATAAAGTTAGGAATCCTTAACCTGTAAATAGCTTGTCAATAAAGCTAGGGATCCTTAACCTTGTCAAATCCTCTGTAAAAGAGAGAGAGAGAGAGAGAGAGAGAGAGAGAGAGAGAGAGAGAGAGAGAGAGAGAGAGAGAGAGAGAGAGAGAGAGAGAGAGAGAAAGGAGAGAGAGAGAGAGAGAGAGAGAGAGAGAGAGAGAGAGAGAGAAGGAGAGAGAGAGAGAGAGAGAGAGAGAGAGAGAGAGAGAGAGAGAGAGAGAGAGAGAAATTGCCACACAAGCCCCAAAAAATGTGAAAAAAAGTTGGAAAATGATCAAAATAATAGCAAAAACAGTTACAAATACAGATAATAAAGACAGGAAGCAAGGGGGGGGGACACACATCACAGTCAAAACAAAAAAAAAAACAGTGAAAGGAGAAGCGGGAGAAGAGAATGAACAGAGAACGGAAGTGTAAAGATGTGTTTAGAATAGGTGAGTGAGGGAGTGTTAAGGGGGAGGGGAGGAAGGGGTGGGAGGGTCATGAAGAAAGGGGAGGATAGATAATGCAGGAGGAGAGAGGGAGTAAAGTGTGAGAGTTAATAATAATGATAATAATAATAATAATAATAATAATAATAATAGCAATAATAATAATAATAATAATAATAATAATAATAATAATAATAATAATAATAATAATAGCAATAGCAATAATAATAATAATAATAATAATAATAATAATAATAATAATAATAATAATAATAATAATAATAATAATAATAGCAATAATAATAATAATTAATTATAATAATAATAATAATAATAATCGTTATTTCTACAAGTACGTGTACAAGGTATACAGACCATAGATGACATCAATGACATACTACTACAGAGAAAGCTGCTTGTTATGCTGACCATTTCAGGCCAATTAGGTCAATTTTATCCCCAGGATGCGACCCACACCAGATACCTATTATACTGCTAGGTGAACATAGACAGCAGGTGTCTTCAGGAAACACGTTCTAATATTTCCAGCCATACCGGGTAACCGAAGTAATTTCAATATGTTCCCGTGGTAGGGAACACACGACGGAACACACGACGGTAGCTACAATGATTTTGTAATCCATCGCTTACCTGGAGTTTACCTCGAGAGGATTTCGTGGGTCACCGCCCCCGCGGCCCGGTCTGAGACCAGGCCTCTAGGAAATGGTGACACTGTTTTCTTTGCATCATGATCAATATACTGAAGCCTGATACAAGTTAGACCATCTACTGTATACTACACTATTGGTGTTGTTACACTGTTGCTACACTCTTGGTTGATGGGGTTTACCTGGTTGGTATTCCGGGGATCAACGCCCCCGCTGCCCGGTCCACGACCAGGCTTCCCGGTGGATCAGGGCCTGATTAACCAGGCTGTTACTGCTGGCTGCACGCACTCCAACGTACGAACCACAGCCCGGCTGATCCGGTTAAGTATCCGTCCAGCTCCCTCTTAAGACAGCTAGGAGCCTATTGGTAATTCCCCTTATGCATGGTGAGACGTTGTTGAACAGTCCATACCACGGGCGGGATTGAACCCGTGGTCAGAGAGTCTCAAAACTCCAGACCGTCGCGTTAGCCACTGGACCAGCTATGCTAACCTTCCTATGGTGTAGAAATATACCTAGTTGGATGAATCTTATTGTGGCTAGCTGGTCCAGTGGCTAACGCGACGGTCTGGAGTTTCGAGACTCTCTGACCGAGGGTTTAATCCCGCCCGTGGTATGGTTTGTTTGCAATCGTGTCATTACGATTTCGTGAGTCCTGTTGAACAGTCTTGGGCCCCGGACACTTATGGTACAATTCTCGGAAGAAAATAATGTGGAATCTATTTTAACTAAAATTCTTAATTCCGTGATCGACAGTTGCCATACATGACGCTTTCATCACTGAAGGTGACCTTGAAGATGCTTGTGTCACTCTCTGAAAGTGACCTGATGACCTGAAGTTAAGACATTTCCCACATTTCTTGAAGTGAGGCAAGGCATTGTGACCACTGTGAACTTTTGACATGTTTTCACACACACACACACACACACACACACACACACACACACACACACACATATACACAGAAATAGGGGAAATAGTGATTGTCTTCTCTCATTTCTTCTCTCCTTCCTTCTCTCATTCCTTCTTTCCTTCATTCTCTTTGCTCTTAATTCTTTACTTCTATTTCTCTTTCCTTCTTGCCTCCCTTCTTCTCTTATACTTCCCTTCTTCCCTATTACATCGTCTTTCTCATACCTTTCTCATATTTTTCTCCCTTCCTTCTACATGTCTTCCTTATTCTTCCTCTGCTTTTCTCTTCTTACATTCCCTTCCTCTCTTCCCTTCATCATTGTCCATCATTTCCCATTCATTCCCTTTTCTTCCCTTCATTTTCTCCTCTTACTCTCGCTTCCTCTTCCGCTCCTTTTTTTCCCCCTTACTTCCTTCTCCCTTCCTCCCTTCCTCCTCTTCCCCTCGTCTCCTCCTCCCTCATCCTGGCCAACATGTCACTTGTAATTTGCGTTGGACGTGTGTGAAGGGATTATCTTGTCCTCGCCTACCTGCGAGCTACCTGTGTGTATACTCACCTAGGTGTGTGTGCAGGGGGTCGAGTCATGGCTCCTGGCTCCCACCTGCGTGTGAGCTCTATTAGTTGTGCGTGTAGGGGCTGATTCACAGATTATTACTGTGCCTCTTAATTCTTATCGACCAGCTTTACCGATTGCTGCCCTGAAGGGTCAGATCATATCTACTCCTGAAGCTGTGTATGGGGTTTGCCCCTCTTCCCTAACTAGTTCATTCCACCTACTCGCTTCCGATGGTTGCTATGGATTATCTCAGTCTTTAATTAAAGTTTTCGCGCCCCCCCTCTCCATCTCCTTTCTCTTAGTGCGTTTGTGGATCAACTTGCAATGTAAACAGACTGACTGATGTTCTAGTGGCCAGGCTTAAAGCCCTATATTCTTGAACACTATGTGCGTAATTGGCCAGACATTGAGGAATATAGAAATAGACAGTATAGTGATCTATGTGACATGTCAAGATATCTTATTCATGAAAATAAGATACTAGATATATTAAGTAAATTTCCTAAATTTGCTTGTAACAGTTAAGTGGACTGTAGATATAAATCCAGAAGTAGTCCTGTTAACTCTTTTGGGGCCTAGAAACTAGGCCCTACTAGGTTCTACCTCTCCACAAGATGCGGATGTGGGATACACAATAAACTAGCCACTTCGGTGGCAAAATCTAAATCTAATTTCTGTATCTCAAACACCTTGTCTCTACCCAGTCTATGTAACCATATCTAATAACATCCGTGGTCTGGGACCACGGATGTTGATACAGTGTTTTCTAATTGTACCCATGGCGCCCGAGCGTTTTATTGGCTCTATTTTTTATACTTTCTCCAGTAACTTTCACTCCAGTAAGTTGTTATAACAGTACGCAGGTAAGGAATCAGGTAAGGACGTTTGCTATGTGTGCTGAATTTAAGGGTGATTCTGGCGTGTCATTGCAATAGGGAGAACAACCTAACAAGCTACTGTTGCATGACATGAACTAGACTTGTCTTGGTGTGACAGTTACTCGCAATTTTCTTAGGAGAAAGAGGAAGTGGGGTGAGAGGGAGGGGAGTGTGGGGAGATGAGGGAAATGCTAAAAGAGGAAGTGAGGGGAAAGTGGAAATGTTCAAATCACGAGGAAGTGTAAAATACCGTTGCTGGAGAAACAACGGTTTCTTACGGACGAAGAACAAAGGTAACGTAATTATTTTTATATATTTTTTTATTGTCTTTAAAGCGAATGGACTTTGGGAGGAAAAAAGGAAGATAAATAAAGGGAGGGGTGGAAAAGATGGGATAGGGAGAGAGAAGAAAATAGGAATGAAAGAGGGAAAGCAATAGCTGAGGAGAGGCTGGGAAAGGCAGAAAGGGGAGAGGAAGAGAAGAGAGAGAGAGAGTGGGATGAAAGGGGAGAATAGGGAAAGGGTAGGGAGAAAGAGGTAAGCCCTAATCAGCCACATCAACGTTATAACAAACAAGGAAAGAAAGGGAAGCTAATTACACAAGAAACAGAAACAAAGGGATGCTAATTAGAGAGGAAAAAACGTAATTATTGATGACGCTACACTGCTCCTGTCAGAATAGTTGAAGAGCATCCCATCTTGCCAATACTGTCTCGACTCATTGTAACCTTGTACACAACCACTCTCTAGAGAAGCTTAGGGAATAGAAACGTAGGTTATTACACATTGATAACACACACACACACACACACACACATACACACACACACACACACACACACACACACACACACACACACACACACACACACACACACACACACACACACACACACACACATACACACATACACACACACTACCTACAAAATACTCCGTGGAATAGACAAGGCTGGACAGAGACAGGATGTTCCAGAGAAGGGACAGAGAAACAAGAATTTGAAGACTCAGATGAGTCAAAGGGATGTTAGGAATAATTTCTTCAATCATAGAGTTGTTAGGAAGTGGAATAGTCTAGCAAGTGAGGTAGTGGAGGCAGGTACCATACATAGCTTTAAGATGAGGTATGATAAAGCTTATGGAGTAGGGAGAGAGAGGACCTAGTAGCGTTCAGTGAAGAGGCGAGTTCAGGAGCTGAGTCTCGATCCCTGCAACCACAACTAGGCGAGTACGCACACACACACGCATGCAGTCAGTCATAGAGTTGTCAGGAAGTGGAACAATCTGGAGAGTGATGTAGTGGAGGTAGGATCCGTACCCAGCTTTAAGAATACGATAAAGCTCATGGAGCAGGGAGAGAGTGGACCTAGTAGCGACCAGCGAAGAGCAGGGGGCCAGAAGCTGTGAATCGACCCTTGCAACCATAAATAGGTGAATACACACACACACACAGAGGTAAATAAGGTAAGTAGTTGGGTGGTGGCTGAGAAAGGAATGTTTGAGGGTGTGTGGAACGCTAGTGTTGTGACCATCGTTCTGCTACCAGCTTACTAAAGCCAGAAATTTCGGATAATACCAGGCGCTTCACTTATTATTAAACCATACTTACCTACTTGTACTCACGTAATTGTGGCTGCAGGGGTCGAGACTCAGTTCTTGGCCCCGCCTCTTCACTGAACGCTACTAGGTCCTCTCTCTCCCTGCTCCATGAGCTTTATCATACCTCATCTTAAAGCTATGTATGGTTCCTGCCTCCACTGCCTCACTTGTTAGACTATTCCACTTCCTAACAACTGTATGACTGAAGAAATACTTCCTAACATACCTTTTGACTCATTAGAGTCTTCAGCTTCCAATTGTGACCCTTTGTTTCTGTGTCCCATCTCTGGAACATCCTGTCTCTGTCCACCTTATCTATTCCACGCAGTATTTTGTATGTCGTTATCATGTCTCCCTGACCCTCCTGTTGTGTGTGTGAGCGTGTGTGTGAGCGTGTGTGAGCGTGTGAGAGCGTGTGTGAGCGTGCTTCGGGCGTGTGTGAGAGTATGTGAGCGTGTGAGAGCGTGTGTGAGAGTGTGTGAGCGTGTGAGAGCGTGTGAGACCGTGTGAGAGCGTGTGAGAGCGTGTGTGAGCGTGTGTGAGACAAAAATACAGTCACACAGACTGACAGTGACAGAGAACAGAGCAAAATTAAAATGCACAAACACACACTCGCTGTAATACACAAAAAATTGAAATTTGAAAACAAAAAGTTCGTCAGAGGATGTTATGAACAGCGCCGCTGTTATTGCAGCTGCTGTTATTGCAGCTGCTGTTATTGCAGCTGCTGTTATTGCAGCTGCTGTTATTGCAGCTGCTGTCATTGCAGCTGCTGTTGATGCTGTTATTGCAGCTGCGGTTATTGCAGCTGCTGTTATTGCAGCTGCTGTTATTGCAGCTGCTGTTATTGCAGCTGCTGTTATTGCAGCTGCTGTTATTGCAGCTGCTGTCATTGCAGCTGTTGTTGATGCTGTTATTGCAGCTGCTGTTGATGCTGTTATTGCAGCTGCTGTTGATGCTGTTATTGCAGCTGCTGTTATTGCAGCTGCTGTCATTGCAGCTGCTGTTGATGCTGTTATTGCAGCTGCTGTTATTTCAGCTGCTGTTATTGCAGCTGCTGTTGATGCTGTTATTGCAGCTGCTGTTAATGTTGTTATTGCAGCTGCTGTTGATGCTGTTATTGCAGCTGCTGTTGATGCTGCTATTGCAGCTGCTGTTGATGCTGTTATTGCAGCATCTGTTATTGCAACTGCTGTTATTGAAGCTGCTGTTATTACAGCTGCTGTTGATGTTGTTATTGCAGCTGCTGTTGATGCTGTTATTGCAGCTGTTGTTTATGCTGTTATTGCAGCTGCTGTTGATGCTGTTGTTGCAGCTGCTGTTGATGCTGTTATTGCAGCTGCTGTTGATGCTGTTATTGCAGCTGCTGTTGATGTTGTTATTGCAGCTGCTGTTATTGCAGCTGCTGTTGATGCTGTTATTGCAGCTTCTGTCGATGTTGTTATTGCAGCAGCTGTTGATGCTGT